>NC_142983.1:6028571-6330000 GCF_061535395.1 Colias eurytheme
AACAATACCGATCCTGCCAACGCTAATGGTTTGTATTAAAAATAACATTTTCTGAATAACTTACTAATTAAAAAAACGGATCGCAACATCTTATTTTAACTGTAAGAGCTGTTATTTCAAATTATCACAGACATATATAGATTAATTGGAATATTCTGGAAGCGAAATGTATTTATACATATTTATATGATTTGTTTAACCATCAATATAGCAATATCGATTCTACTTCAGGTCTGATACAAAATTGGGAATCACCACTGGTAATACATATATCAATCCATTATAAATGCAATGTCTTTTTCAAATACCCTCAAATTACTTTAAGAATGTTTATATCATTTATTTATTAAAAATTTACATTGCATCCATGCAAAAAAGTTTGATGAAGAAGACATTTTTGTTTGTTACCTACTTAAATTTTTTAACCCATAACATCTAAACGAAAATTCCGTTACGAATCATTTAAAATAGACTAGGATTAATTTATTTAAATATTAAAACTTTATATCATCAGTGGTATTTGCAGCGCTATCGAAATACTTAATGACTTATCAAAAGAAAATATAAACTTTGGGCTAACATGGTTTCAATTTAGGTTCCTTGAAAAAATAATGCCACGTTTAGGTACACAATCGTTTTCGTTCTATTAAATTAATCTATGCGGTCTCTTTTTATTTTTCTAATGTGTCGAGTATTGTTTTACCTATTTCCTACATCGTAATCAACGAAATACATCAAATATTTCACTTTATTAGATTTCAGAAAGTCTTATAAACAAGAGCAATAAAGTGCTTAAAAAACTAATGACCTTCATCCAACAACCTTTAGTAATCGATGACATTGAACGAAATTTTCTAAATGCATGATTACAACAAAGACCAATATTGGACTTAATCCCATCGAGATAGAATGTACTACGTACATATATCTCGATGCTTAATCCATCAACCATTGGAAATGTGATCTTAAAATTAGATTGAAAAATCAATAAAAATTCGCTTAAATGATAGGATCAACTAAATGAAAAAAAAATATTATTAAGTAAGGAATTATAAGATAAACGAAACTGTTGAATTGTCATCGGTACTGATAATAATTAGTTTATTTACTTCTAGAATTACTCAGACCATTAAAAAAGTACTTTTTATTGGTTGGTTTTAATATATAAATTTTTTTATTGTTCTGAGTATGTAAAATAATTATTATTGTATCTTTTTAAAAATTTAGAATTTGAGCTGTCTGATTGATATCACACTTAAAATCCATCGATCATGCGTTGGCGAGGAATCTAACTTCTTCATAAAATGTTTAAACGTATTCTTTTTTATACGCAGGTACTACCACAGGAGGTAATAGAAGTGGCAGACGAAGACGAGAGTATGTCCCGGGCGTCCCCGGCTCGTACTACGGAGGCTACGGCCACTGCTACCGATGCGGAGCCATCGGCCACTGGGCACCAGGCTGCCCCCGCGTATAATTAAGCAATTAAAATAATTAAAGATATATTTTATGAATAAATTGTTTATTTCTTTCTACAATAATTAATGTATGTTATGTAGTATCTACTATAATATGTGTTGTTACGATAAGTATTAAAGGAAAAAGTTAAATAAATATATGGATAAATAAATGAGAACTTTCCTATCCCAAACCTTTGCAACAACCAACCTAACTCCTAAGATACATAAACGACATCTATTGTCATCAATAGGGGACGAACTAAATACAGACCAGCGCCGATAGCCGGACACTACATGTGTTTGTAGTATTCTAGAATTTTAAAGAAATTAAAAAAAAAACAGTGAAATTTTTTCAAAGTAGATTTCTTGATTTAAACGGAAAACACATGTTTTCCGTTTAAATCCAAGATATACAGAGCATAAGGTCACAATAATCATACTTACCTAGTTAATTTTGTGAATGGAAATATAATTATTATTATAGTATCCAGGAACATGTTGTAATCAAGTAAATAGGTATAAAAATGCTACATAGGCTTAAATGATACACAGTAATTGATTAATTAAATTTATTTCACGGAACAAATACAAATAACACCTTTAAATGAATTTTAAATAGATCAATAATTAAAAGATCAAAATGCATAATCAAATACTTACGACTGGTCTATCTTGGACCAAGATAGACCAAGATTCTTGGTACATATTATACTAAAACAATCAAAGTAATAAAATTGAAACTCTTAATTAACATTACCTAAGTAATAACAATCTTTCTCTATTCGAATATTTTAATGAAATTATTTAGGTACCTACTATATAACAAAAATGCAAAATTTTCATAAATTTATAGTGCAAAACGATAATCAAATTTTATTGAAGTATTTTATCAAACTTATCAGGAAGACAATAACGTTTCGATATTGAAAAATAAAGAATCTAGTAGCTTGCCATAAAAGTTGTTACATATTTAAAATACAACAAATCTGAATAAATTGTAATTTTAAGGTCATAATTTAGTACAAGTCAAAAATTATTCCGTCATAGATATTGTGAATAAATACTATTGCAATTAATACGTTATATGGGTCAAGTCTTATCCCACCATTTAAGGGTGACACAATATACCACAACCAATAAGAACAATAATTATCATCAAATATAAAAAAAAACATTGGGAACTTACTATTCTATATTGTATACAATATTGATTGTATTATTGATGCATCTACATATTCTTATGGACTTTTTAGGTTGGGTTGACTTTGAACATTTCGCATAGTCGGATATATATTTATAACTTGGGCACATACAAGTAGATTTAAATGAAATAACAATCCGAAAATATCTATTAATTATTATTGTATGTCGAAATTATCTATTTTCTTGAATCCATAGTAATAATCCAAAAATATTGCATAAACTAATGCTGCAGATAATATTCTATAACTCATTAAATAACATATTTATTTTCAATACATAAAACATTGTTAATAATACACACACAGCCACAATTTTATTTCTTATGTGAAAGGAAAAATCTTAATAAGCAAAAAGCAATACTGAAACCATTTTGAGCTTTAAAAATTGTGTATATTATATAAATACATATTAATTAATCAATTGTCTTTTTATATAAATTAATAAGTATTATTATTAAATATTAAATACAATTTTATCTAATATATTAAGCTTTGTTCACAATTACTTTATGGTTGGTTGTATAATAAAATTGTTTTTTTATTAGCAAACAAGAGTAAATGCCAGATAAATGATCCTCATTGATTGATCTTATTTATTATTAAAGTGAAACTTTTATTACATCGTCTCAAACTTTTTGGTCTGAGTAGCGCATGTCGCGTGTATCGCGGCTGCCGAGTAGGTATACCTACTCGGCAGCCGACCGTCACGCGAAATGCGCTACACAAAGCAGTGTTCGGAACCTTTAGAACAGTTTCACTTTTACCGTGGTTTCATAAAACCACACAACATTTTTTATTTTAAATTTAAATACATGCTTCACTGCATACAACTATCAAATACCTATCAAATAGCCACTCCTAAAAATCCAGCACACACAACAGAATTTAGTGATTATACTTAAGTGGTTCATTACATTAATTAACAAACATTTCTCTAATGCCTTATTTAACTATCTATATGAATTGGAACATGGTAAACATTTTAATCGTTCTTTTTATCAGTTGCTTCTGGTTGATTTGTAATAGCAAGATTTTCATTTTGCGATTGTTTTTGTTGTTGCTCCATTTCACCAGAGAAACCAAATTCATTGACACGCTTGTGATCAACTTTGTAAATCCAGCGCTGATACAAGAAAATGAAGAACACAATATCTGTAACAAAATACTGTTATTAGTTTATCTTATCTCATTTATCATTGACATAGATCAACAGACTTATATACAAGAATACATACCATCTCTGAAACATCCCAAGCGGTACATTGTTGGCATTTTAATAACAAATGCAAATATATCATCAATGAATGTGTTTAAGAATTTGTAAGTCATCATACGCCAAGGCAAATGAGCTACAGACTTTAATTTGTAATTAATGAATAACTGAGGTGTCATCATAATGAAACCAAAAGTTAAAAGGTATCCATACATCATATTGAGAATAAATGAATACCATCCTTTGTGCTCCAAGTACAATAAGGAATAAATTCCATATCCAACTAGAAGCGGGAAGCACGCCCAACTTAGGTATCTAAAAGCTAGCATATCATATTGCTTTGTGCTTGATTCAACATAAGAACCTTTATCAGTGAATGACAATTTTGGGAAACCAAATATCCTATCTTCTCTATTCAACTTGACATCCATAACTTTATTGATCTTCCATATCTCAATCATCAAACCAATGAAGCAAGATATTCTGACCATGACATTTGTTTCATTATCTAGAACATAGAGCAGCACAACTGTAGATTGGAAGACATTGAAGAAGACTGATCTAACAGAAAGACCTTCAAGTGATTGTCTATTGTTCCAGAACTGAATGTCATTTTTGAATGCTAAGAGCTCAAATATTGAATGTAGAATGGAAACAGATATTGTTAAACCCAACAAGTATGGAGATGTATCAAGAAGCAATTCTTTAACAGTATCTTGCTCCTCATCTTGCTCTTCAGCACCTAAAGCAGAAAATACACTCAATTTATCCCTCATCACTTGTGCTGTGTACAACTGCCATTTAAAAAGACTCAGTGGTTGATATGTTAGTTCAAGTTGAAGAGTAGTTGTTGTCTTATTTAAGGGAAAATAGTCTCGCATCATGTTCCAATAATCATTTAAAAATACAGCTGGTTTATACTTTTTACCATCAGGTAAAAAGTAAATAAATTCATCTAACGGTGGAGGCACACTCCCTTGCATCCAATTAGTTTGATCTGTAACTAAATTGATTGTTAAATTTGGATGCCAATGGGATACTATTTCTTCTTGCATTGTTTCCGCTTTCTTCAGCTCTTCTTCAGATTTTTCACTCTGCCCAGTTAGAAGATTGTGCGTTTTTAGATATTTCAACTTCTTGTATTTATTCAACATTTTTCTCCCATAGGTAACATATTGCCCAGCGTTATTAGTCTTATCTCTTGGATCTGGTGATTTCCCAGAAGGTACAATATAAACATGAAGATATATAGACCCATTATTTTTCAGTGATTCTGATGCTTCAATACTTGTTGAATAAGTATATGTTCCATCATTATTGGGGCCTCCTGACCAGTCGCCATAAATAAGGCCAGACTGTTTCCAAATCAATTGTGCATTTTCAAAATTGTTAAATTCGCGTTCAGATATGTAAGAATACATATCTAGAACTGTTCCATTATCAAACATATTTATTGCAGGTACTCTAGGAGCACCTGTGGCACTGTTCACATCAGTTTTTGGTGCTGATGGTTGGCGAAACATTGATGTTATAAAATATACAACTAGTGCCCTTATGATAAGAGACTTTGTAATGGCAAAAAATGATTCCATTTTAGTTGGTTGCATTCGACGACGTTGTTCGTCAATTTGGGCATTAATCTGAAAATTTGGAAAGTCATATTTAACAAAATTATGAAAATATCGGAAAAATCAATTATGAAGATAACACTTACATCCACATTTTCATTTTCAGCACCCGTGGTTTCTGTGTTTGATTCACTCGGCACTAATTTATCTGAGGCTATTTCACCAGATGAATTTTCTTCAGTAATATTAACCATCTTTTTAACTTGATATTTTATCGATTTTAAAAAGAAATAATTTATTGTATTTCACGACATGTCACACACCATAGAGTCCTAGACAATGGTGAATAGACAAAAGACTCAAGTCCATAGATGATAGACTATATAAATATTAACCACAGATACTAACCAAACCATGGAAAGATAAATATCACCTTTATACGTGCAGTTTTATAAAACGAAACGTTAAAAACGGAGTATATAGTAGCTATCAAGCAAACGTAATGTTTAAAATTTACAAAACATATTTAAGAGGCCTACACCACCGAAACTAGCGCCACCGAACATTTTATTTTTTTACTCCTTAACCAGATCAAATTTAAAAAATCTAGCTCAGTACTTTGCTATTATATTACTTGTAGTATTTTTGGTATTACTTTTCACTATTCTAACTGTTCATTATTCTAGAGAACTTTTGATTACCGCCAAAAGTGGCCACTTTTGGCGGTAATCAAAAGTTCTCCTAATTTACCGAATGCAAAATAATAAAAAGTAATACCAAAAATACTACAAGTAATATACTAGCAAAGTACTGAGCTAGATTTTTTAAATTTGATCTGGTTTAGGAGTAAAAAAATAAAATGTTGGGAGGGCGCTAGTTTCGGTGGTGTAGTCGCCTTAAGGCGATCTTCACACTGCCCCGCATCATGCTGCATATTGCGTGTCGACGCACCTACGCGCGTTCCTGCGGGAGTGCAGATCTGCATCATCGTGCGGGTTTTTTGCGCACTCACGCGCGTAGGTACGTTTGTAGATTCACGCACGGCGGCTCTCATTTATTCGCCGTTCTCTGTGGTGGTCGTACAATACTGAGCATCATGACGCGCGGCACTGCTGGATTCGGTGTGCCAAACCTTGCGTCTCGCCCCGCACCTACGCGCGGGGATGCATGTTTCTCCGCGTGTATGCGCGTGATCCGCATGTACGCGCGTGGTTGCATTTTCGGAGATACTTACAAGTTACAAGTAACGTTAAACACGCAGTCACGCAACATGCAGCGTGATGCGGGGCAGTGTGAAGATCGCCTTAGACCATATATTTCCTTTAAATTACTTTAAGCTCGAATGTGTGGTCCATAATCCTTAGACCGCGTTTCCATCTGCAAGAAAACTTCCGCAAGAAATGTCCGACAGTCTGTCTGACAGCAGCTTGCAAGTCTACTTGCACTGTCGGACATTTCTTGCGGAAGTTTACTTGCAGATGGAAAGGAGGCCTCACTTTCACAGTTACTTTACTCTTAGTATTTGCATTCTCTTTATGTAGTTTTTGTATTCTCTTTCCTCGTTACTCTGTGGTCGCTTGCTAAGTAGCTAGTTTGGATGGGCTTGCTGTACAAAGCCGCAGTTTTACCCGCATCGCTCCTCTCCTATTGCTCATAATAGCGTAAGGATGGATGGACAGGGTGTCCCAAAACGTATGGTTATACTGAAGCCTGGATGAGTAAAAAAGTATATATTATAGCTTATATGTTGACCCGACCTGTAACGATGGTTACCTGTGCAAAAGTTAGCCTGGTACAAATGGTTGAATTGTTTTTTTTAAATCAACACATTCGCGTCGGTATGGCGGGCTGTAAGTCACACCGGAAAAGTATGGCATGACACTACCGCCTACTACTTTTTTATGGGCTATCGGTAAATTCTAAAATTTTTGTGTTACAAATCGTCTGACTTTCGCTATTTTTCCGACGAGTTCGACTAACGCCCACGCGACTAAGCCGCCGGTACCAGAGTTCACACCATTTTTCTTTTTGTCATTGCGTACTAAGACCCCTGTAGAACCGGCAACCGCCATCCTGTTACAAATGACTCGAAATTTTGTGTCAATATCTCCCGGTCTACGAGGCGTCGGCCGTAGTTCACATTGAGGGTAGAAGCAAAAAAAGCACAGAATATTATTATAGTGCTAAGGTAGGTTCAGAAAGTTCTAATAGCGCCATTCGATCGACGCATCTAATTTCCGTTTAATATTTATATTTTCAGCCTTTATTTCTAGACTCTAGTATTCAGCGATTTAAATTTCAATATTTTTCTGCTATTTACTAACTAACATCTTCATCAAGATCAACATCTTTGAACAAAATCTATCTTGTTCAATGAAACGATAATGTTACGTTATAAATGTTGGCGCCTCTACAAACTGGAGCTTAGAACCACCGCTTCTCTTGTCATTGTTTGGTGACACCAGCCTTAAAATTTAGGTAGATAGATGATAATATCTATTATTCGTAGTCCGGCATTTTTTTATATGCACCTTCTAATTGGACCTTTTCTTTGCTTATGTTGTAGAGTAGATTAATTATTACCTATAGCGGTCGTAATAAGATTGTAAACATTCCATAATTTAGTCCTACAGTAACCTAGCGGAAAAACGTATTATTATTTACGTAGTTACTTACATAATTATATAGACTAAATATTTTGAGATTGAATGTTATATCACGAGTAACATCAGCAGATACATTTAATAAAAATAGATAATCCTTGCATAAATAATAATAAAAAAAAACAGTCTGGTTACATTTATCTGTTTATTTCAAACACAAAATTGAAAGACTTCACAGTTAATCAGGCCCAAAACGAATTCGGAAACCTAGTCAGAAGTTTCAGATTCCCAAACCATTAAGAAGTTAGTTCTGACAACATTAAACAAAACATAAAGTTACTAACAGCGATTTACTTTAAAAAGTTTCCCTAGAATCTACTCATAATACTTAGATTCCATAGCGCACATGTTGAACATCCGACACTGGATTCCATCACAGAGATTTCATTACCTACCAAGGTTAAGTGAAAAATGAATATTCTATTGCAGGGTTTTATTTGCTAGCAATGTAAAGTGTTGCATGATTTC
This sequence comes from Colias eurytheme, assembly GCF_061535395.1. Classification (NCBI taxonomy): domain Eukaryota; kingdom Metazoa; phylum Arthropoda; class Insecta; order Lepidoptera; family Pieridae; genus Colias; species Colias eurytheme. Next base: position 6,037,146 of record NC_142983.1, read on the forward strand.
CTTCTTACAGATAAAAAAGGCCATACTCTAATAATTATTCCTTGTGCTCGCAAAATATACCTTATCTAGAAAGGTTTGCAAATTCAACCTTATCACTTGCATTCATCATCTAACATTTACCAGACGACCCTTTGTACAAACTAACAAAACAAGGTAATATTTAACCTGAGCACAAGTTTTATAGCAGTCATGACAACAGTTCACTGGTACAATAAAAAGCATATTTATTTTCCATGCCCATACAGTTAACGTAAAACGCAAATAATATATTAAATATATATAATTTTTTGAAATAATCAAATGTTTATTCACATTAGTGTGATGTCCATTCACATTTTATTACGACTTATATTTACAAAAACAAATTAAATATGATGTGTTGTTGCATAAACCTACATACCAGCTTTGAAAAGTGAACTGTTATCATAAATTACATAATTAATTATTAATCTTGCATTTCTTCTGGGAGCTCATGAGGATTTATGATACCAGGAACAGATAGTTGAACCCTTCGCTTTTCCTCTTGGGCCTGACGCAAGGCAAAAAGTCGTTCTTCCAGGTATAGATCACTATCGTCTTCTCCTGTGTATTCCTGAAATATTTTAGTCAACACTTAATTGCGTCTAGTGCAGACAGACAGACTGGGCAACTTTGGACTATTTACATTGCACAAAAAAAACAAATTATACAATTGATTTCGATTTTTTTATGCAATTCTGATTTCAATAATTCTTTTTTTATTATATTCCTTGAAGTACGAGGATGGTTCTTATGGAGAGAAAACGTAAATATTGACCACGGGCGAAGCCGGGGAGGACCGCTAGTTTTTAATAAAACAGAACAAACTAAGTAATTATTGTTGAAATGTTGAGGACTAAAGTTACATGGGTATGTTTAGCTATTGTTATCTAATTTATTCATTTCAGAGATAAATTAGATATCCATACAAAATGTAAGAATACACAATATTATACATACAGAAGAAATTGCGAAAATTTTCGATGAATGAAGTATGTGGACAACTTTAAAGCCAAAGTAACCCACCCAGATCTAATTTTGAATTTACATTCAGAAACTTATTGAAAAACAAGATAATGCGCATTGAACATGTGTAGGATCTAAATTAAATATTATTCAATTTTGAAGATGCGAGAGTACGCGAGAGTATATACAGGGTGTAATCGTCAAGTGTGCACAGACGATTATTCCGAAACTATAACAGATATCAAAAAACTTTAAACTGGTATTGAAAGTACTATACCTAAGTTGTAAAATGACATTAATATTTTTTTTTTAATAAAACGAGAAATATCCAAAAATTATACGTGAAACGCAACAAAATATGAATATTCCAAACATTTAATATGAAAGGTTTTGTTTTTTATTTGATTTTGTGCTCAATTTACTTGCGTAAATTTGAATGAAAGTTCATTTAGAAACTGTTAATAGAGCTTGATGTGGATTATATTTGTGGATTATATTGTGAATACAAGAGTATTTCAAATCGAGGATGTCATTTCGAACATTTGCTTTGAATACAGAATGTATAGGAAATAAAACGAATGGGAGTGTTTCATGCAATGGTTTCATATAACATTTTTGGATATTCCTTGTTTTATTTTTAAAAAGTTATTACTGTCATTTTACTCTTTAGGTATAGTATTATATACAAATTAAAGATTTTAACAGTTACCAAATCCCTACGTGGTTCAAAATGTTAAGTGGGTCAAAATTGAATCTAAAAGAGTTGGCTAAGTACAAAGATAAAAATGATTGTTTAAATTGGCTACTGTTAATAGAAAATAAGGAAAAAAAATAAAACTTACTCTTATCTGAACTAAAAAGTCTCTTAGGTGATCCTTGAATGCAGGAATATCTTGATCCAAGTTAAACAGACCCTGAACAGTTATTTTTACTTGATTATCAGTCAAATGTGGGAATGCCGTTTTGAGGAGATTTGCCACATATTCCTGAAATAAAAAAGGTTTGAATAGAAACAAAAACTTTCAAAGATACCTTATAATTGATGTATTTAACTAATTTAAGGATCACTATCATCACTTCCTGATAATGTCTCTGATAGCCTATTTTCCTGATATTTTTAGTGACAGAAAAGCTAAACAGAATAAATACTAATAATTAAAATATATTAAATATAAATGAACAAAATAATTATTCTCACCTGAATATAAAGAACATTATCAGGTGTACGTCCAAGTGGCACTGTAACACGACCAGTCTCCACCAAAGTAAATATGTGTGCTAATATAGTAGCATGCATGGTTAAACCTGCTCCATGAGAAGTATCAGTGACTACACTGAAGACATGTTCAAGAATATCACATAGGTATGTCTGGTAGAAACTCTGTGCTGCCTGTGGATGCTGTTCCACATTATGCAACATTCTGTATAATATTTGTAAACCAGTATCGGCTACATTCCTCATTGTATGTTTAAATGCCCAAATTATGGAATCCAACACTAACTTAAACTGTGCTGGTGGTATGCTAAGGAATGCTTTGAAACAATGAGTGTTTACAGCCTGTAATAAGAGGAAGAATTCTGTCCTGTGTTCAGGATATTCTTCAAAGTCCTTATTAATCATTTCTAGAGTACACTCAAACACAGCATCAAATATTTTTGGTACTTCTGATGTTATATGTCCTCCAAGTTTGTACACAATAGCACCCATACAAGACAACACTTCTGGCTCTCGTGCATCAGGAACTGCAGTTCTTTGGTAATCCAACAGGACGGCATCAAGAAGTGGAGGAATGAAGTTTTCCAAAACCATGCTGTTATCAGTAGATCGCGACACCCAACAAGCAATCAACTTCAGAGTTTCTTTCTTTATTATTCTCATATTTTTTATAAGTGGTTGTTTTGTAACAGCAACACCATTTAAAGCAATTGCTTGGCTTATATTTTCAGACATGACTTTGTAAACATTTAACATGTCTAAATATATTCTTCCAAGTTGCACAACATATGGGTGTCCCAGTGCTCTACAAGCACTAACATTTGTTTTCAGAATGCTGACAAGTTGCTTAACAGCTTCAGGGTCCTTGAGAATATCCACATTATGAGATGCTTGAGATATTATGTCATCCCACACTTGATTTGGTAACAACATGTACTTTTCAATGAGTTGTTCCTGAGCCACTTGATCTACTTGTGCGCTTATCATATAACCAACTGCTTCATAAAAAGTGTGGACTTGTAGTGTTTGTAAGTCACAGATAATTGAACTGATTGTACTCAAAATTTCTTCAATGAAAGGACACGCTTCACCAACTTGTGTAGTGACGAAGTGACGACGACATTTTAGTGCAATTTTAATAAAAGTATCACAAGCCATGTCTTGGACACCATCATGGGTTTCATGCATGAATTCAAACAGTTTATTAACAACAGTTTTTAAAAATTTCCAATGAGCTCTTAAAAAGCGAGGATATTGTCCAACAACATACATTATATTACTAGCGATAATAGCTTTATTATCCTTGCCTTTTTTCTGTTCACATAAACCCAACAGATCTTTTATGACAATAACCAAAAACCTTTTTTCATCCTCTTCCATCATTGCTCCTGAAATAGATCCTATAGCCCAACAAAGTGTATTCAAATTTTTCCAGGACCACTCAGAACCATTAACTTGATTTTGTAATTTATCAGTCATTATACGTTCTGTATCACCATAGTCCAAATGAGTTAAATACACCAATGTCTCTCGCATGTTTTTATATAGGTTGATTGAATCAGTATCTTTCATGAATTCCCTGACTACTTCCCCATTTTCATTTTCTACAACCAACACCTCTTCAGGTTTAGCCATCCTGGATATCATTATGTACCGTACGCTACTAAGTACATCTGCATATAATGCTTTCCTCCCAATACTCTTACCTAAGCTGCTATATAGGGCTGCTGAGTGAGCACAAGGTGCTATTTTATATAGATCGGCTGCTAACGCATTCCAAAACTCTAAACAGATCTTGAAAATTTCAACTTCTTCCACTTCTGATATTAAAACCAAATAACGAAGTGCATTCATCAAGGTGTTCGTTAATCCACGTCTTTCAATCAATTGACCATGTTCTTTTAAATATGTACAAAGGAACAATGCAAGGTTTTGAATGAAAACCTGTTCTTGATCCCTTCCAGCTGCATAGGCTTCTCTTATGTTAGTAGTAAGAGGCAACATAACCTCTAACTGCTCCATAGTTTGTACGAGAAGGGCAACAAATTGGTCTTCATAATTACTAACTGTTACACCAGCAATCTCAGTTAAACAACTTAATGTAACATTTCGGAACATTGGAACATTAAGAAACTTAAAAATGAGAGTACTTATCAATTTCATTTCAAAAATGTAACCCAAGGGGATCCAATTTAAAAATCTCAATAGGGTGTGAAGAGTTGCATCAACTAATGGAGCATTTTGGGAATTTTCAAGCACAAACTGACAAAGTTGAAAAATTTGACTGAATTCAGAACACATGGTATCTTTCAAATGTTTAGCTTTTGTTTGTGTAAGTTGACCAGTACTGAAAACAAATACTTCCTCACTAAGAAGTTTAAGAATCACCATATTATTTTGGCAAAGACTCTCATTTGTTTTTGAAGCTCCAACAATGTCACTGATAAATGTTTCCCAATTATGAGGCCATTCTCTTTTTAATACTTGAATTAATATCATATTAAGTTTTTTCAAGTACACCTTATTATTTTCCATGGTAACCGGATCTGATGAGTTTTTAATAATGAGACCAACAATGTATTTTTTAATACCTTCACATTGGTTTCTTGGTAATATTTTCCATCTTGTTTGTATTACTTGTTCCAAAATTTGTAAAGCATAGTATTTAGTTTCCTGATTCTGAGAAAACTCCAAAATTGTGTCCACCCTGGTCCAAGCATCAGGGTGTTCTTTTAAAGCTGTTAGAATATCCTGAGCTATACGCTGTTGATCACCGACAGTAGAGTACAAACATCCAACTATATTGTCAAGCAGGTTGATGTCTAACTTTTGATTAAAATCCAAAAGCTTGGAAGCTTGTTGCTCCAAAGTTGCCATTCTGATGTTGCTTTTTGGTACGAAATTATTATTAACTTGATCCCCGTAATTAACAATTAAGCATAAAGGTTTTATTCACATTCATTCCTCATCAAACGCCACACTGAAAGAAATAAATGCACAATTAGAAAGCTCCAAGTTATAACCTCTTTATTAAAAGGTAAATAATAATGAGATCGCATTTGGCGGCATTGGCGTTTAAGTTCACATATCTCTACTGTTTGGTTTTTAATAGCGAAACTCACATGGTGTTCTTACATTCAATGGGATAGAAACATATAGCACACACCCCGTAGTATTAAAATGACATTTTCCGTGTTAACTAAAGATCTCAACACTATAATTTTGTCGAATCGAATGTACATGTTTTTAAATATATTGGTAATTTTCATTAAACACTGTTTTTATCTACTCACCCGGGTATATAAACTGCGGCGCAATCGGTCAAACGCACTTCCATACACACTAACCCGTTGTTTTCGTCGTTTTAGCGATGCTTGAAAATCTAGTGTAGGTATCTACATGTCGTTATGTCTATGCCCAATCTCCAGTGCTAGAAACATGTAGAAATTAAAAACCAAAAACAATAAAATACAGATCCTTTATAAACGCATATAAAAAATATATATCACTTTTTATCATATTTGTTGTGATACAATAACGCATTTATCATATAGAAATATAGAAATAATGAAATATTCACAAAAAAAACCCGAGCCACGTCATCACAAATATAAAAAAAAAATAGCAGGTTCACATTTTTTTAGGTACCAAAAACAAAATATATTATATATTAAAGGGTATCATTTGCTATCACCAATTTAATTAGTTTTGTGTTTCTTAAATAATCTTAGATCATTAAAGTAAATAATAGATAGCGTTTGTCCTCAAAATAGTAGATCTGTCACCAAAATGTAGTCACCAAACAATGCAAAATCAGTTCCACAAAAAATCACCTAAAATCCTGAGATATAAGGTCTAGTACCAAATAAATGTTTTTGTATAGGTTGTCATCATCGTTTCAACCAAAAGATTCTGCTACTTAACTAGACTCCCAAGGTTCTAAATTTCCACTGGTAGTATAAATTATATTTAAATAAAAATTTTAGCAGAGTAGTAAATAAAACAATTAAAGTCAAAATAATCAATATTTATTGTTTAAAATAATTGTAGATAAAACACTTAATTGAAGTTAAAATAATCAATTTTTAAAGCGCGCCAATTTGTCTCCGCCCCTTTGATCATTTTTTCATTAAAATTATTTAATTGATGTATTAAATTGGTAACGAATACTATTAATTTACTATCTGAACGAAATAAAATGTAACTACTGTATTGGTGCCAAAATATCAAAAAAAAGGAGTCGCAGTCGGATCGATAATCGATTTATTTGGTGACAGATCTACCATTCTGAGCACAGAGCTATTATTTATATAAGTAACCATGGTAACAAAACTGTTATTATAAGAACGAAGTTTATATTCATGTAATGCAATATAATTTTATTGGTTATCGATCTCTTATTTTACACATATATTAACATTAATTTGATAATTCATACCTGGGAACAATTTTTGTTTATCTGAGAACGAAAATATTTCGTGGTGATAGATCTATTTATTACACAGATTTATTAGGTGATACAACTTGATGACAAATATAAATTTTGGTGATAGAAAATATAGTTCCCATATTAAATTGACCACAGCGCAGCGCAAACAAATTTTGCCTTGTTTATCACAACATCACAATTAATTTTCTAAGATTTTATAGTCTAAGCAAATACTTCATCAAAATTCAAATTATAATGAACTAGCTTTCAACCCGCAGCTTCGCCCGCGGAGTCAAAGAAAAACCTGCATAGTTCCCATTCCCGTGAGATTTCCGGGATAAAACCTATCCTATTCCCCGGGGTAAAAAGTAGCCTACGTCCTTTCTCGGGTATCAAAATATCTCTATACCAAAATTTCATGCAAATTGGTTCAGTAGTTATGACGTGATTGAGTATCAGACAGACAGACAGAGTTACTTTCACATTTATAATATTATAATAAAATAATACAAATATAATAAATAATATGGATTTGTCAAATGAACAGATTAGTAATAGTCTTTATTATTACTTGCTCTGTGGTATTAGTACAAGGTCAAATCGGTCAAATGTCAGGGATGTCAGGTGTCATCTGTATTAATGTTTTGGAGAATTTAAAATGAATATTTTCAAAAAGAAGAAGAAAATTAATATATTTGATTACAGACAAATAATAAAATAATCAATGAATGTGTGAAAAATAGAAATAATTGTTCACGAAAAGGCGTCGTGTTATGGGGCCATTGCTATATTACAAATTTACATTTCATTTTAATTGCATCTAAGTATTTTTTTTTATAATATTCATTATGTACGTGTACTTTTTTAACCAGCATAGAAAAATCCATTTGAAAGTCGAACATATATATTTCAATAATATCTTTTAGATCAAATTAGAATATTGAATAAAGAAGTATGAGCGAAATTAACCTCATAGAGTTACCTCCAGAAATTTTAGTCAACATATTTAGAAGACTTAAAATAACTGATCTTCGAAATTTAATGTTATCATGTAAATATTTACGGGAATATATAGAAAATGAAGGCAGTTTATGGAAATTCGTATGTCGAGGAAGACTTATCATGTCAACAAATGAAAAAAGGTTTGAAGTAACATTTTTTATGGCATAGAAAATAGATTATAGTCAAATATTTTCATTACTTCTATATATATTTTATTTACAGATTTCCTATAACTTGGTATAATAGAAGTCGGATATCATATAACTGGTGTAAAGGAATTTTTAAATCAAAGGTATGTTAATTAATCATAATTTTTATTTTATATGAGTTAAGAAAATGGATCTGTGTCATCATCTCTCATGTTCAATTGTATAATGTTATAGTTTATCAATAAGTGCTTATTTATAACATTAATTATAAGTGTTATAAGTTTTATAGGGATGAAGATCTTGAAATGGAGCAGATTTAAATTTTAGCTAATAAATAATATAGTTACTAAATATATAATAGCTAGCTAGCTTTCCGCCTGTGGCTTCCCCCACATTTCCAAAGAAAAACCTGCAAAGTTCCCGTTCCCGTGGGATTTCCGGCATAAAACCTATCCTATGTGTTAATCCAAGTTACCCTCTATATTTGTACTAAACTCATTGTAATTGGTTCAGTAGTATTTGCGTGAAAGAGTAACAAACATACATACACATACATCCATCACCACAAACTTTCGCATTTACAATATTAAGAAGGATTAATTATTAAAAATGTATTTTCAGTTAATAGTGCAACATTCAACAAATTATATACCTTGGATGCAACTATTTTCCGATGTGTTAATTTTGTCCATTGGATCTGAACTTAAATGCTTTGCCATCGATAAAACTGGTTTTAACCGTGGGCTATTATGGAGTATTCATGTTCCTATAATGCAGAGATATGATGTGCGTACTAATGATGTATCGAGATTCATTTTAAGAGAAAATTTAATTGTTTGTGGCAATAGGTAAAAAATATTAATTGTATATTTTACTTACATTATATTAGAACTTACATCATTTATCATAAAATTTCATTTTTGAACATCGACAACAAATAGAAATTTGCTATTAATTTGAATATGCTATTTCAGGGATGGTAGCACAGTAGTTTATCAATTTACCGATATTCGACAAAAGCCTAGGTTGTTGTATTATATTGAAAATTGTCATGAAAATGGCCAAGTTGAGGTGACAGCAGTGGAACTCTTCAATAACTCTGTAATAACATGTTCAAATATTAGTCAACATGTATGCTTATGGTCAATGGATGAAGACATTTCTAATGAAAGATTTGTTAACAATACAAATAGTATCAGTAAGTATAAACCCACCTTTATCATTTTATTTAACCCATTGAGCCCGGAACGGCCCGATCGGGCCACGAAACGATAGATTTTCTATTGTGTCTGTGATTCTGGGGCCTGAGTTATTAATGATGTTTTATGCTCATAAAATATTGTCAACAATTTACTAGTGGTGGCAATGAATTAGCAAATAAAATATAATGAATTGGTAGCTTATTTGTAAAATTATATTAAAAATTTAAAACATATTATGAAGTATTCATGGGACACATTGTTCAGAAATACAGATTTTGAATGATTAACAATATTATAAATGTTATTTTTAAATGATTGAGTTGTGAATTAATCCATCAGTCCTCGGAATCACAGACACAATAGAAAATCTATTGTGTCGCGCCCCGATCGGGCCTTACGGTGGTCAATGGGTTAATCCCATAATATTTATCTTTTTAGGCATGAGCGAGTTCATTATTCCAGAATGTGTTGGCAGTAGATCCCTTGCTGTTGATCCAACAAAATCTAAATTGGCTATTGGTCCCAATGGAAACAGTAAGCCTATTTTGCTTGATATCAATACGTAGGTAGTTTTTTTCAAGAACATTAATTTTATATGTTACTAGCTGTCCTGGCAGACACTTTCCTGTCTTTGTGCAAATTGTCAAACCCGTGAAGTTTACATGGCCGGTATTTTTTCGCATTTTCTTAATTTTTTGGTGCAAATTTCTTGATTTTATCGTTCAGAAGATCCTTCTGAAAATGATGAACACATCAAAATAAGTATTATTGAAATCGCGTTTGATGCCATGACCAAGGGAAATAGGGATTCATTTTTATATATATAGATATTTATCTTAATATATATAAATCTCGTGTCACAATGTTTGTCCTCAATGGACTCCACCATGGACATGGACACACCATGTGCAGTTGGATCCAACTTGAGAGATAGGATAGTCTAAACATGTAGGTACCACGGGCGAAGCCGGGGCGGACCGTTAGCATATTATATATTAGATTGTCAAAGTAAAATAAAATAAGAGGTTAATAAACAATAATTGTTAAAATTAATAACGACATAATATACTTTGAATTTGAGTATTTTGTATCAGTGGCATGCCTAGGAATTTGTATCTCCTATGATAATCTCTGATTGATGCTAAAATCTAAGTAAACTAATGAATTTATTTTCAAAGTTTTCTTCCCTTTCTAAATATGTAGTTTGTTCAGGAGTGCAATTTCAATTTTTTTTTTTTTATTTAAGTACACATAATACCAAAGTATTATTAACGGTTTTCTATGAAATTATTTTAGAGGTAACTATCTACTGACGTCGAAAGAAACAAAGGATTTAAGGCATGTCATTAGGGATATACAATGGCACAATGAAAATGGACTTATCTATGTGTCTCATTCAGGGAAGCTACAATATATTGATATCAGGACAAATGATGTGGTAATTATTAATATAGTATAATAATATTATCTGTGGAAATTATGAAGCACTTATTATAAAATTTTGCAAAAATAGTTAAATAAATTAATGAACTACGAATTTACACTTTGTTGTTATATGATCTTATGATTATAATATGTACTTCCTTCAATTGTATATTTGTTCATAGGTTTACGACGCCCGGGACCCTTTCCAATCATCACTATATTGTGTTAAATCAGATGGAGATAGAGCCGTTATTGTTGGATCATCAGAGTATTCACGATGCGTATTATTTGATTTACATTCATCACATCATGTACAGGTAATTTACAGAAAAACAAACTCAATACAATAAGGTAAAAATATAAGAGTTTAAAATTTATAATAGATTTATAAACTCAGAGATACCTAACAAGTTAATTATACCTACATTTTATTTGTATAATAAAAAAAAGTAATTAACTACCTAGGTATTTCGATATTACAGATGTACTTTACACAAAAGAAATCATCCCCTATTTATAGCTTAGATTTTGATGCGAGAAAATTGGTAGCAGCTGCAGATCGAGGTGTCGCTGTTGCGAATTTCAACGTCAATGCAAGCACTACAAAAAAGAAAGATTATTCTCATATATTCGAATTTGTTACATAACTTAGGAAATATGTACATCTGAACAATAAATACTATTAATTATTAACATGCTTTTATTTGATTCATCTGTATGTGTGTATGAGTTACCGTTTCATTTAGACTCGATTTTGACAAACTTTAAACGGACAGATTTAATTAAAAACTCACAATAATTAATCTAGGAAAGTGTAATCGCATTTAGCAAGTTGGCATCGTAAATTCAGAAGGCAGAAAGAAGAAACCATCTTTCATTTGACTGAATCATTTAGAATCTAAAAACTTGACCTTTTAAAATTCTCTTTTAAAGTGCATTTTATATTGGATTATTTGAATAATAAATCATAATAAGAATTGTCTTATTTACCGTGAAATATGCCAACATTGCCCGAGGATCAATTCATAAGAAAATTTTTAAATTGCAAAAAAAACCTTCCGAGCGTTTTCTCATTATGCGATCCGATAGCCGATATCCGATATCGGATACAATTTTCTCTTTAAAATTAATAAAAAAATCAGCCAAGTGTGATTGGGATCCGCACAGAAAGAAACTATTTTAAATTAAATTCTTGTACTGGACTGCTGGACTGATTCTAATGACATTTTGTAAGTTTGATAATCGGTCTATCACTACACACTACATACATATACACTACACTACATACTCTGTCCCTATGTCCCTTTGTATGCTTAAATCTTTAAAACTACGCAACGGTTTTTGATGCGGTTTTTTTTAATAGATAGAGTGATTCAAGAGGAAGGTTTTACTAGTATATAATTTATTAGGTTTTAGACAAAGCGGGCGAAGCCGCGGGCGGTAAGCTAGTAAAGTATAAATTTAAAGTTCTGTTTCATCAGGGGCGTAGCTACCGCCGTATCTGCCGTATCAATTATACGGGGCCCCCTTGGCGCGGGGGCCCCCAACGTGCGCTTTTGTGAGAAATCTTTACCCTTCCTAAGGGCCTCCAAACAAATTTTTATACGGGGCCCCGCAAAGGCACGCTACGCTTCTGTGTTTCATCCACGTTATTCAGTATTCTAATACTAAAAATTTCGTTGAATCTAGGTTTATGATTTTAAAAAGATCTATGCAACGTAGCGCATGCGCAATCCACCTTTTTTTAATGTAACAGAATTAAAAATTACAAAAACAATAAAACGGCAATTAAATGTTCGAACAGACTTTATTTATTGAAGAACAAACGATAATAAATGTTTATACTTAGACTAGTTAATTAAATGGAAAAAAATATTAATAATTTTGAATGGGGTGAGGGGGGGGGGGGCAACCAAAACAGTATATTTTTATTTTATTTATTGTTTTGGCCAAAATGCCGCCTTCCTTTGACTTGTGGGCCGTGGCGCATTCGTACGAATCGTGCATAGGGGCTCGGGCGTTGTCTCAACGACGTTCGACTCAACTACCCTCACTTTGCTAATAGTCGTTGACTTGCTGCGATTTGTTATCAACTACCTACATCTGTGTAGAATCGCAGTCAAACTTATACATTCATAACTAATATTTAACCCGGCCGCAGCGCTTTGCCGCTTTAAGTCACATTTCTACCGCCAAACAAAACGGACGTCGGTTGATCGTCATCAATGGCGATGGCGTCGGATGACGTGGCTATTACTGTAAAAAGATTAATAATATAAATTTTAGAACCATACAAAGATTTTCCCTATTTGTGGGATTTATCTCACGACTTATATTACAACAAAGAACGAATTTATCTTTTAAATAAAATTTTGCCCATTCTTTTCTCTTTTTAATGGTTGTTGTAATTGCTACGACGCGACGGTTGCCGCAATTAACGCGATAATCATCAACTGATAGTACTGTTGTGTTGGAATTGGTATATTTCACGTTCAATAAAAGATTACACAAAAGATCAAGCTACCGCCGCGGCCGCGGAGTCTTCAGTCTTTTCTGGAGAGTGCTTTGGGATCCTAAAAGCATTAGAATATATTAAATTAATGAAGCTACCTAAATCCTTAATTTTTTCTGATTCAATGAGTTCTCTGCAATGCTTAGATAAATATTCTTTTTACAATAAACCATTTTACCCTGTTATTTTTCAAATCAAAAATAAGTTACATGAATGCATTAATCTAGGTTACCTGGCAACTTTTGCTTGGATCCCGAGCCATCGTGGAATACAAGGAAATGATAGGGCTGATAGCTTGGCCAAGGATGCGGTGCAGTGTGGAGATATGTTTCCATACATGAACTATTCTCATGATCTGCTAACATTACCGAAGCGATATCTCTTTGAAACGTGGAATACGGTCTGGGCAGATACTGGGCAATGTAAGGGAAGGAATTTTTATAGAATCCAACCGACAATTCCAATAAAGCCTTAAAAAGCAAATAAATTGGTTATATCTTCAATAAGTCGCATGAGAATTGGACATAATATGTGTATTCCTAGTCATTTAGCCAGAATTGGTGTGTTAAATGGGTCGATCAACTTTTAATGGTCCGACGGTACACGCATCATGTCCCTGAACGATAATTAATAAACATGAAATCATAAAGAGTTAAATTGGTTTTAATTATATTTCTTTTAATATTTTCTAACATTATTGTGAACAATATTTTACTTGTTTTATTAATTTGTGCGTAGTTTCATGGTTGTCCAGAGACTAAATGCAATTTTCCAGTACTATCACATTTGTCCCCAAGCTACAATGCATTAAAAAACTTCGCATCACGAACACATACTATCACGACCATTAATACCAAATACACTTCTTGTTTCAGTTCATGATTATTGACATAAAAACATACAAATAATATTTTTTTATTGGATTAATACGATTTTCAGGCATTTTACTTTTGTCCCCATAAATCATCTACATGGCACAGGTCTCGAAGACAACCGTAATTTAGTTATGGAAACAAAACACTGATGGCGCGGTAGATTCCTAAACAACAAGCTAAACACAATAATTAACTGTCGGGCTCAAACGCCATTTTGATTTGTATAAAATCACGGCTTTCGTCTATAATTTAGTGTGAGCTGAGATTAATATATAAAATAACAATAGTATTTGCTTGGCGGCTCAAAATTTTAAAAATGTCTCGCGGACAACCAGTCACTTGGCCAACCAAAGTGGTTGTACCATGGACAATTTGGTTGTCCCTAGGACAATAATTATATAAAACTTATACTTTAACAGTTACTTAAATAGTTCATGTTTTGTTTATTACTCGGCTGTTTCGGGAACTCATTTTTATTACGCGATTTTATGTCTAGTTTAATTGTAATTTTAACATTTCAAAAATCAAGACGCTACTACTACAACTAAGATGTCCCCATATAAAAATCACATTATACTTCATTCATTCAGTTATATCGAGAATCAGTTCATTTTAATGAAGTAAAATCAATAATACGATACGTAACAACCTCGCCTTAATAGTTTTTTTGTAATAAATATCACTATTTCCGCTTTACTGAAACTTTTTTTATATATGAAACATTATTTGGTTGTTCAAAAGACATCATTCGTTTCAATTTTAATAAAAATATTTCGTATTTTGGGTGTAAATAGAACAAATATCAAAATATTTTTTATTAGGTATTTAATATTAGAAGAATTTGTTTTAATTCTAAAGGGAATTTAACATTTAAAAAAGTACTATTGTGTAAGTTGTCCAAAGGACATTATTTCCCGTGAATAGATCGGTTCGTGAAGTTAAATCCACAAATGTATTTAATCAACATCACTGCTGCTTATATAATCTTAATCTACGAAGAATTATCTTCTAAATGAAATAGTAAAATGCTGAAAATTAAGTAAATAAAGACGTGTAGCACTCGGGAACTGCCGCGTTAAAGCTATTGCATGCTATATGCCTTCAAGCCACACCTCCGTGTCCGTCGGAGTGGGGAGCGTGAGATTTTTCGTAACGGAATTTCTCGATTCGGTCCCCGCGCTCAAGGCCCGCGATAGAAGCTATGCAATAGCTTAAAAAAAAATACGAGAAAATTATGATCGGGACCTTTAAAATTGATTGACCCAAATACTGAAGTTTTCGAGTGTGGAGAGGGCGAGGGAAATATAGACCACATATTTTTCTCTTGCTCTATATACGACCATTCTTCCTTTTATAATTCCATAATACCCTCAAATGTTCCTCTTCCTACTCGTATGTCCTATCTATTTAAGTACCCTAAAAAATATCTGAGTATAATAGCATGTAATAGGTGGGGCATTTCACGCCAAGCGGACACAGATTTCAGGGTCAGGTTTCAGATTTCGGTTATATTTTAGTATGTTACACCTGTATATATCCTCGGTATGTATACGAAAAATTTTTGCATTTAGAAGCTTAGTTTTCAAAATACAGGTCTTTGAAGATGTCAGTAAGCGCGAGGTATGGGGGACTTTGAATGTAATTATCAGTTCAAGAAAAGTAATTTTTAAATAAATTGATGACTGAATAATATACCCCATGAAATAAACTTTTTATGCTCATATTTCGAATTTCGAATTTATATTAAAATTCCTTAGAGAAATAAAAAAATATTTTTCTTTGTCATTTTTTACAAACTTTGCGTATTTTTAATTTTTTTAAAGATCATTAAATAAATAGCTTATATTATGCTTAAACTTCATGCAAAGTTCTAGAGTGGTCATCGCAGAAATTTAGAAGCTACATGTATTATAATGTCGAAGCGCGGCAATATCCCCATACTAGCGCTTAGTTGGTTAGCGCACCGTACTGCAGTATTTATCTCATTATAGTTAGTTAATAACACCGTTTCAGGTTTTAATAAGATTTTATAGTGGTAAATAACAAGCAAGAAAATATTACTTTAATTTTCTTAAAAAAAAAATATTCAGTAAAGTAATATGACATTTTTACGACTTTGAATACGTATATCTCGTCAATTATTTATTTTAGCATAAAACTTATTTATAAACCTCTAATCAATTTTTAAAGACCTATCTGTTGACACTTCAGTTAATTCAAATTTCTAGAATTTATTTTTTGTCCCCGTTTCTATGAATATTGCAGTGCGTCGCGGTAGGCGCTAGTATGGGGATATTGCCGCGCTCCGACATTATAATACATGTAGCTTCTAAATTTCTGCGATGACCACTCTAGAACTTTGCATGAAGTTTAAGCATAATATAAGCTATTTATTTAATGATCTTTAAAAAAATTAAAAATACGCAGTTTGTAAAAAATGACAAAGAAAAATATTTTTTTATTTTTCTAAGGAATTTTAATATAAATTCGAAATTCGAAATATGAGCATAAAAAGTTTATTTCATGGGGTATATTATTCAGTCATCAATTTATTTAAAAATTACTTTTCTTGAACTGATAATTACATTCAAAGTCCCCCATACCTCGCGCTTACTGACATCTTCAAAGACCTGTATTTTGAAAACTAAGCTTCTAAATGCAAAAATTTTTCGTATACATACCGAGGATATATACAGGTGTAACATACTAAAATATAACCGAAATCTGAAACCTGACCCTGAAATCTGTGTCCGCTTGGCGTGAAATGCCCCAGGTATATCCTTAGATTATATCTAATTTTATATGTAGAAATAATATCAAATTGTAATCATCATTTGTCAATCATCAATTGTTCATTAATTTCCATTTAAACTATTTAATTTATGTAAATATGTATTAATATAATGTAAGTACCTATTTTTTTTTTTCCTAAACTCTTTTGATCACTTTGCTATCGTCCTACCCACAGGTCCTACCCTATTTTCCCTACCTTTAACTTGACACTGGCAAATGGTTATCTTCTTGCCATAACAGAAAAAAAAATTGTTGTGACAGGTGATTGTCAATTATATGTCAAATAATCAAAACTAGTGAACACCGTGAACAGTGAACACCAGTGACCAGTCACAAACGGAATGAAGTGCAGGTGCAGATGAATATAATATTTAATATTACTGTCTCAAATAATAAGATGCCATCTACTTAAGCTATAGGAGCAAACATTACGATTAATAAAATCAATTGGTAATTATTATGATTGTGATTGTCAAATATACTTGTAATGTAATGTGTATGTGTTTCAAGTGTTTTTTTTTCAAAGCTTTGTTTTTGTTATGAAAAACTTAGTTCTATTATAAATAATAATAAGTACTTTCAATAAATAATAAGGTATAGATATTACATATTACTTACATGTAATACTAATTAATTACCTATTATTAAGACTGAAACTTATGTTGTTCACAGAATCTGATTTAGGTAATATATATTATACTATCAAGATGAACAGGAAAAGGAATGTAAATTTTATAAAACCAGATGATCCACCATTTTTGAAAGCTTTAAAAAAGCAGGCTGGCTATGATGACAGAAATCATAAATTTGATGAACTTCAAAACAATGAAGAGGATTTTGTAAATGATGATGATACAGAGTCACCCCAAGTAGTAGTTTTGAAAAAAGGTGACCTTACTGCGGAAGAAGCTGAGATTGAAAAAGAAAAGTTGAAAAAAATTGAGTCTGAAACTAAAGCAGATTTAAATCAAAGAGTAATATTTAAAAATAAGAGAAAAGTTAGTGAAGCAGGTAAAAAAGGCTCTGAGGATAAATTAAAAAGCAAAAAAAGTAAACAATTATTGTCATTTGCTGATGAGGATGTAGATGATTGAGGAAATTAATAGATAATTAGTTTTTTAAATAAAACACCATGTGCTTTTAAAAAAAACCCACTTTTTTCGTTCGGTTTTTGATATTGTTAAACCAAAATTATTTTCGTACATAATCTTATGATCTATGGGCATAAGCAAAAGTACTTACCATATTATAATAATTTGACACAAGTTACAAATAAAATTATATGTTCAATAAACAATGTATTGTAAGTCAGTTTACAAGATTGTGTGTGGAAATGATTAAGGGGGGATACTTTTTCCTGAATCTTCATGACTTCTTCGTTTTTTTGGTTTAGTTTTTGAACCGTTTGGGGGAATAATTGTTGGTTCATTTCTATAATATGTCTGGGAAACATCAATATCATTTTCATATTCAAGTAATTTTCTCAACAAGAATTTTCTTTCATCCTTAACAATTTGAATATTTTCTTGAATTTTAGCAACTTCATCACACAGTGCTGCATTCTCCTAATAAAATTAATGAAAATATTAAGATAAAATATTTATTGAAATAATATCACACTTTGAATTACAATATATTTTTTGATTAAATATTTCTAGCTCTCTAGATATCTCATTTTATCTTAAAAAAATAATAAAAATAGTGTTCAGATTTCACACTGCTATTTAGAAAATGAAGTCGGTGATATCACTTATAGGGAAAATTTTCTCTGTTTGCTTCTACCCACTTTAAAATCAAAATTATTCTTACTAAATTAAGAAAGAATCGGGAATAATTTGTGATTTATGATAATAATAATTAATGTATTCGGACACTCACAATTATAAGACTTTTAACTTTCAATTTCATGGTATTGTATTTCTTTCTATACCGTTTATTCGGACTGCCGTCTTGAACAAAATTCATTGTTTTTTTCAGTACCTAAAAAATAAACTTTGTTTAAAGAATTATTATTTGCATTGCACAAGAAAGTTTGTAAGTAAGGTTTTTAAATTAAAAGTAAAAATATCTTATCGGAATTTAAATATTCCCGAATTAATCTTTATCTTCGTAATCCAATTATTTTAACAATTTTCACTGTAATACAATAAACAAGTATCACAACCTGAGTACCTACCAATATAAAATTATTTTACAGCTCAACAGAATTTCTGACAATTTGACGTTAAATGTCAACATTGTAGAACTTTGAAGTTTGAAGTGTTAAGCGCCTTATTCACGGTCCATCTTGCTGTACGTCCCGCCAAGGTCATACACAATGCACAACGCAAAAAGACAGTGAATAGTATTGACGTTCGTCAATAATAATTATTATTATGTTGCTGGATGTGCACGACCAATGAGCCGTCCTGCATCGTGAGTGCTCGATCGTGAATAGCTCAGAGGAATATGCTCTGAGGTGAATAGGGCATAGGCTTGCTGTACAGCAGATCAGTGTTGCCAACAGAACTGGCCCTAATGTCGCCGTTTTTCATGCATTAAGTAGCCTAATATCGCCGAATTTCAGTTGTAGTAGCCTAAAGTAACCCAAACACTAAAATATCAATATGAATAAAATAAAATGTAGTTTTCATCAATTTATCTATTCTTACTAATATTATAAAGCTGAAGAGTTTGTTTGTTTGAACGCGCTTATCTCAGAAACTACTGGATATATTTTGGCAGGTTACAGTACAGATTATTGTAATCTGTAGGCAATAGGCATACTATGCCTACAGAGTACAGATACTTAATTCTAATAAATGGAGTTACGGGCACTCGTTAGAATTAAAAAAAATAACTGCACTCTTGCAATGGCCTGATTATTGTCACAGAAGTTAACTTTAGAAAATATTATCTAGTATTATCTCATATCTATATATATATTAATATACATACAGTTTAATAAGATAAAATATCTGTGGTATCCCTCCTACGCACCTGGCTGAACCGGTCACCGGCATTTTGACTACGGTTATTTATTGTTGTTGATAATTATTGCATGTTTGCTGTAATCATTCAATACAAACCTGATTAACATGTAAAACTCTAGCCATGAGTGGACTTCTTGAATATAAATCTTTTTTCCCCATTGACAGTATTCAAAAGGTGTGTGAATTATTCGAAGAGCAACTGCGTAGCGAAAAAGAACCTGATTTGGCTTTGTTTTCAATCATAGTAGGAGCTGTTGAAAACAACTTAACTAATATAAAAGCTAATGATAAAGATGTAACACTCGCCAATAACAAGTTTGTTAAAATTAAATTCCCTTCGGTGTCCTGGGAAGAAGTAAAATCTCTATATGATCGCTTCGTTTCGTTGATGAAAAGTGGGGTTGATGCTAAATTACTAAGCGGTGAATTTTCAAGTCGAGAACTTGTGAAAAGAGTTGCTGATGTTGTATGGAATTCTCTTACCCGCAGTTACTATAAAGATAGAGCGCACCTTCAGTCTATATACAGTTTTTTAACAGGAAACAAGTTGGATTGCTTTGGTGTTGCATTTGCAGTTACTGCAGCCTGTCAGGTGCTAGGTAAAAATGATGTTCACCTGGCTCTATCAGAAGACCATGCCTGGGTGGTATTTGGAAAAGACAGAAAAGAAACTGCAGAGGTAGTTAATAGTATGCTATAAATTTAGTTCTATGTGTCTTATATTAATAGGGCAAATACTTTAAGTTTGGTTAATATGTATCACAGGTTACTTGGCATGGCAAAGGTAATGAAGACAAAAGGGGAAGATCTGTGGGGGATGGGGTGTTAGCCCATTCATGGCTCTATGTAGCTGGCAAACCTGTTGTTTGCACTCGTGTCATGGAATTAGCAGCACTTGTGTCATCAATTAATCCAACGTTAACACCAACAATTGATGTCCATGAAGTTGCATTAATGCAGCACAAGCTCCTTTGGTTGTTATATGAGAAAGGTACATTTTTCAAACAGCACTCTTGATACGAGACAATATTATACAATGATTCTATTAAAAACTAGCATAAAGTATTTATAATTTTTTACTTGATTGCAGGTCATTTACATACCTATCCAATGGCATTGGGTAATCTTGGTGATTTGGAGGAATATATGAAACTGTCAAATTGCTCAGAAGAAATGAATAATTCAACAACAAAAGATGAGAGTACAAATACAAAAAGTAATACTCCAAGACCAGATTCAGCTGCATTGTATTTACAAGCCATAAGGTCATCCCGGCATCACTATGATGACAGACATGTGTACCCATATACATTTCAAGGGGGCTACTATCACCGTCATAAGATGTATAAAGAAGCATTTCATGCTTGGGCATGTGCTGGAGATGTTATTCGACAGTATGTTATCAGTATTATTTGCACTATAGAAATAGAGGCTTATTTATGTTTATTAATTACATATTATTCAAATAAAAATCAGACTAGTAAATATATCATGATTAAATCATATCATGATTAATATAAGATTAAATGTGACCTTTGTTATAAATTTCACATATATGTATTTTCTTGTTAAAACATAAAGAAATAATTTATCAAAATTTTTATTTGTTTTAGTTATAATTATTCAAGAGATGATGAAGAAATATACAAAGAATTTTCTGAAATAGCAAATGAACTCATTCCTCAGCTAATGAAGGCCGAAAGTTCAGGACACTCGGCAAGATCCATCTTGAAGGATCCAGAATGTTTTGCATCTTTATTGAGGTAATTAAATTAAAGTAATAATCCTGTATAATTTCATTAGCTTTGCTGCAGTTATGGTTTTTTGCATGACTCCAAAACTTCATTGACATGGGGAGCATTTTTCTGCTTCTATATGGTGTAATTTTGTAAGAGCACATAGAGGGAAAGAACTGTACAAACGAAACAAACAACATATCTACATTTATTTTTTAAAATAATGAAAATGGCAATTAAGGATTTTTTTTTTATTTGTATGCCACACTGCCTATCAAACCAATATAAGTATGTGAAAATTACACCCTAATCGATGAATAAACAAATATAGACAAAAAATCAGTGGGTCAAGTTAAGTAATTTTTCATCAACTGACTGTTGACTCAGAACCAGTGCTTTATAAAAATTATTTTACTATTTACACGCCGGTATATTATATGGCCTAAATATTATATTTAAACGGGCCATTGTATCCTCTCGGTCATTTTAGTCACGCCGTGTAATATATATTTACGCTTTTTAAATAATTTAGTTAATAATAAATTAATAATATTAACAGAAACTAATATTATCCATATTAGTATTATAAATGCGAAAGTAACTCTGTCTGTCTGTCTGTTACTCAATCACGCCTAAACTACTGAACCAATTTTCATGAAATTTGGCATGGAGATATTTTGATACCCGAGAAAGGACATGGGCTACTTTTTATCCCGGGAAAATGACGCAATCCCGGAAATCCCACGGGAACGGGAACTATGCGGGTTTTTCTTTGACTGCGCGGGCGAAGCCGCGGGCGGAAACCTAGTATTAAATAAAAATGTGTAATGATTATGCAAATATTGTTTAGTAGTTAAATTATAGCAGACATAATTGCTTTGTAATATATTAAATTACATACATTACAGTACAAAACCAATTCACTAAATGTATATGTTACCGGAAATGTATGAAATCAAGGAATTGTATACAATTCCTAGGAAATGTGTACAATTCCGATACCATTTAGGAAATGTATAAAATATTGTTTAAAAAACTATTTAATGCATGCATATCCTAGGAAATGTATTATCTTCCTAGGAATTGTATACAATTCCAATATCGTATTAGGAAATGTGTAAAGTAAATGCTTTCTGTAATAAAACACGTTGTTATTTTTTTTATTATAGCTCTTATTGATACAATCGGGTAACAGTCATACCGTAAAATTGTAATAATATTATGTTCATATTATCTTACTAATTAACATTTTAAAAATCAACTATCTAACTTTTAACGTAAATATCACAAAATCAACTTATATTTATTCTTATAAAATCAAATTTTCATTTGGCAAATAATCAGTCCCGTCGTCCCGCTGTCCTCGCGTATATTTGGCGCAGTCGGATTGTACAATCCGCCGTATTACATTACGGCTAGCTGTTTTAATATGCCTAAAATTCGTCCAAAATTATTTCTGTTTAGTTTTAAAAAACACGAACCTAACCTAACCCACCCCCTTATCCAAACCAAAAATTTTTGATTACGAATTATCGGCATAGTTACTACAAAATGCCGACCGTTTGTAAACGGCCAGATTATATACAACTTGCCTGCGACATATCAATATCTTAAATGTTTTACATTTCCGATAGCTATTTAGGAAATGTATAAATTTCCTAGGAAATGTGTATAAAATAATTTATTTCACACATTTCCGTACGATTTTAGGAATTATATACATTTCCTAGGAATTGTATACAATGACGGATTACATACATTTCCGGTAACATATATAAAAAAATAAGTTATCCTTCTTATTTTGGATTGAATTTTCAGGTTTTATGATGGTATTTGTAAATGGGAAGAAGGAAGCCAGACTCCTATTTTACATATTGGCTGGGCTAAGCCTCTGGTTAGTACAATTTCAAAATTTGATGCAGAGGTAAGAGCTCAAGTAAATATTGTTTGCAATACAGAAAATAATCATATTGGTGATGATATAAAGAAAACTGAAGAAGGGGAAAATAAAGATTCCACAGCCAGTAATGATAGCTGGAATAATGCTTCTGAGAACATTGAAATGACTGTTAGAGAGCAACTAACAGCGGCGGTGAATAGTCGGCCACGCGTGACTTTATATAGCCATAAAATGGCAGCACTTAAACCTTTATTATTAGCAGAGAGATTAAATACGCACGCACTGCAACTGCAACTAACAGCTCAAAGTCAGTTACAGAGGCCCCAAACGCAAAGGCGAGATGATGAAGAAAATTCGGGATCAGTATCGCGAGCAAAGCGAGCTCGCCGTGAACGCTGACTGTTCTGCGGATTCTAATTGTGATTGAATAGGATATGCAACTGTTTTACGCTTACTGACGATTATTTTGTACTATTCTTTACTGATTAATATAATGCATGTTTCTTTAAAAGCTTAGTGGGATGTAACCTTTAGGGATGTTTTGTGATGGCACTTATTGTGTCTTATTGCCATAGAATAGGCCTTAGGGTAAAACTATCACAATGATGAAGCTTTATTTTTCTTTATTTAGGCATTTATGCCAGCTATATGCTGACAAATATACTCTATTAAAGAGTAAGTTGGACTTATGATAATGTACAAAGTACAAACAGTATTTTACTATTTACATTGTTATGAAGTTATTATCTCGTGAGTTTTCCATTAAATGTTATTTTAATAAGATTTTAAAATTACAATTATATAAAGAGTTTAACTCTGTATTCTTGATGTTAATTATTTTTTTGATCTGTCTTGCAATACATATTGGTATTTTGTAAAATTAACTCTACTTAGTAGATGTTTAGTAGTTTAATGGGGGGCAAAAATATTAGAAATCTTATTTTTGTCAGTTATTTTAAAGAAAAAAGTAAGTATAGTTATAGTGAATACTTACATTTTTTCACTCATTTGCATATTTTATTCTATAAAAAAAAACTAAACATAAGAAGTCATTCATAATGTTAAGCTTGATTCTAATATTCAATTTAAGTTTACAAGTTCATTAATCAAACAATATGGCATTGCCTCTCAATATGTAAGTACAGTACGCGCGGCGAGAGTTTGGCTTTGACCTTCGGGTGGAGGGGATTACTGTGCAACGCACACAATACTTTACCCGCCCCGCACCCCGCTAATTGCCCGTTGATACCCAATTTCTGATTTCTGCGCAATAACGGTCAAAGCCAAACTCTCGCCGCGCGATCTGTATGTCTTGTAATTATCTAGTCTATATCAGTACGAAGTACGAACTGCAAAAGATCATTTAGACATCATAATTATTAATTTTTAATAATGAAAAAAGATTCAATGAAACTACAACATTCATTGATAATTGATGAGACACATGTCGGTCAGAAATAAAACAATCTTTTGCAGTTTAAAATAGTTATTCTTAAATGGCTGGTTTACACGCATTAAGTTGATATGTAGGTAACTAAATTTTAACTTAATTTTAAGTGACTTATATTTAATAAAAGAAGATATAATAATTGATAAAGAGATAATAAAGAAGTCGTAAATTCTATCCTTAAATTTGTTATTAGTGAGATTTAAGAATAGGTTAAAGAAGGAAAATATGAATATAAATGAAATAAAGAGGGAAATAATCACACCCAAAAGATTGTGGGCGAGAAATTGGATAAATAAAAGATAATATCAGTACCGTGCACATTCTACAAGCATTCTCTTTATGTATTCTTCCACAAATTTACACAAAGAAAAATTTATGCGTGTACATTTCAGTACAGTACAGTGAAGTGAAACTTCTTTATGACCTTAAAAATGTCACGAGTATGGCGTAACGCAAAAATGTCACGCGTACGGCGTAACGCAAAAATGTCACGCGTACGGCGTAACGCAAAAATGTCACGCGTACGGCGTAACGAAAAATGTTACACTAAATTTTTGTCCAACCCCGATAAAGAAGTTTCACTTCAAACAAATTTAAATTTTGTGCAGTTTTAACTAAATAATTGTGGCTGTCCAACCGTGTCAAGTAATAAGCCTGAAGCCACACCCACCAACTTTACAGAAAAATAGACAAAATTCTAATTATCGAGTTCAGTTGTCAACTAAATTTTAACTTGTTACTAAATTGTGTGTTTACACGAAATTAATCACATAAAATTTAGTTAAAATAACAACTTAATACGTGTTAACCCGCCATTACCAGCAATATGTACTCTTACTACCTTAAAATAAATAAGCATTTAATCTTTTCTAGGTCATAATAAAAAAAATTACAATTGAAGTCCAGAAAATATTTGTATACATGACGTATGTAATAGATAATTATTATTAGCTTGAAAGACATTTCCCTTTACCTCATAGTTTACATAATATCATTGTTAGGTATGGATAGTGTAATACCCACCGTTAAAACATCATAAATTATAAACTATTTTTTTAATCCGTCCTTTTATTATTTTTAATGCGTTCTTCGAGAATAATTATTATCATTTTCTAATTATTATGTTTGTCTTGGTGAACAAATAGTGATTGACAAAAATATTTTACTATTAGACATTTCGAGTAATTTTTAAGCTATTGCATAGCTTCTATCTCGGGCCTTGAGCGCGGGGACCGAATCCAGAAATTCCGTAACGAAAAAACCTCACGCTCCCCACTCCGACGGGCGCGGAGGTGTGGCTTGAAGGCATAGCATGCAATAGCTTTACCGCGGCAGTCCCCGAGTGCCACACGTATTTTTAACCGACTTCAAAAAAAAGGAGGAGGTTATCAATTCGGCCGGTATGTTTTTTTTTTTTTTTTTTTTATGTATGTACACCGATTACTCCGTGGTTTCTGAACCGATTTACGTGATTCTTTTTTTGTTCGATGCGGGATGGTGTCGAATTGGTCCCATAAAAATTTTATTCGGATAGGCCCAGTAGTTTTTATTTTATGAGCATTTTTGTCTGTATTTGTAAATGTTGCAAGTGCAAGTTTGAAGTCGGTTGTTTTTAACGCAGTTATTGACTTGTTTTAAAACTAGATTCAAAAAAATGCAATATGTTAATAAGATTTGAGAATTATAGGATAGCAATAATTTATGCATGAAATTACAGTAAAATAAAGTATTTAATAATAAAGAAGCATTCCGCGCAGTGTATTTCGTGTTATGGTTGGAAAAAACATAAATATTATGTATTATGCATCCAAATTAGTTACGAATACATATTTAATTATTTAGTCCGGCATTTTATTTTATTAACATATTGCATCCTTAGAGCATTGCATTTCGCTGCATATGTAAAACCATGACGTAAAATTTTAATAACGTCCACTTCTTCATCTTAAGCTATGTTCTCTAACGATCCTTTCTATAAATATTATTTCTAAAAGCTTGGCTAGTTTTTATCTTTCTATGACTGGATATACATGTTTTAGAATTAATGAAGACATACTAAATTAACACAAAGTAGAAGTAGTGACAATAAGTTAAATTGTAAATATTAAGACTGGCATTAAATAGCTGAAAAAAATACCTATATCTACAATTATTATTATATTTCCATTCTTTGAACAATGTAATTCGTAGTGTAAATTTTATAAATATATAACTATTAGGTACTGGCAATGTCTATATTTTATTATAATAGTAGTTACCTATGATAAAACCTTCAGAGGGTGAAAAAAGAATAAACACTTCATTGTCTTTCCAAAAGTAAAATATTCAGAAGGGTCATAGGTACTACACGCTATTTGATAAGCTCAAGGAAGACCCAAATAAGTTTTTTAATTATTTTCGGATGTCTTCTAACGTTTTATCCTATATGCATGGTCTTGATTCAACAAGTTCCAATAAAGTTACCACATCATAAATCATAATATATTTAAATAACGCCATTTTGCTTGTACTATTTGTGCAAAACTGAAGCGGCCGCCAGCGGCCGCGGCGCCGCCAGCGGCCGCGGCGCCGCCCTGCCACCTGCGCCTCTTGGCTACGCACGCACACATACTTACAAATTTTTTGTACGCACACACTACACTCTCAACAATGCCGCGACGATTTTATAGGGAGCGCAGTATGCTACGGCAACGGCACGGTAGATCGTTGCTGTTCACGGCGGCGTGCCGTTGCCGTGGACGGTAAATTAAAAGCGTTTGCATACAAATGCATACATTTTGCTTTCCTACTTTACCGTGATAGTAAAAACGTGCCGTACCGTGCCGTGCCACGGAAAATTATAAAAGCACCCAATGGGTGCTTTTATAATTTGCCGTTTCACGGCACGGCACGATATTACCGTGGACGAGATAGAAGTTTTGTGGCCGTGGACGGCATGCCGTGCCGTAGGGTGATTTTATAATTCGCCGTTAAATATTGCGCGTCTTCAAAGTGCAAACATGTTCTCAAAGAGACAGCGACTATATACTCTATTTGTTATATTTAAGACGTAAAAAAAGCCATATTACTAGTTACTAGAAAGTATTGGCAACATCCGCTTTTAAAAGTAAAATATTTAGAAGGGTCATACTATACGCTATTTGATAAGCTCAAGGAAGACCCAAATAAGTTTTTCAATTATTTTCGGATGTCAACAAAATCGTTTTATTACATACTTTCTCATCTGAGTAATAATTTAAAAGCGCCGCCCTGCCTCCCGCGCCTCTTGGCTACGCATGCACACATACAAATTTCTTGTACGCACACACTACACTCTCAACAATGCCGCGACGATTTGATAGGGAGCGCAGTATGCTACGGCAACGGCACGGTAGATCGTTGCCGTTCACGGCGTGCCGTTGCCGTGGACGGTAAATTAAAAGCGTTTGCATACAAATGCATACATTTTGCTTTCCTAATTTACCGTGACGATAAAAACGTGCGGTACCGTGCCGTGCCACGGTAAATTATAAAAGCACCCAATAGATGATAATATCATAGTAAAAAGAGAGAAGTAGGCCAACTCCCGGCGTTTAGGTACACATAGCGCACGGTACCTAATACGTGAGGCGCAGGATTGTCACTAGTCACATTGATATTTTAAATAATTTAATAATAACAAACGCGCGCCGATCGTTCACTGCAGCAGTGCTGCAATAGCGCGGCCCGCACGCGACCGCTACCGCAGACGGAACCGATCGGCGTTGTGTGCGTGCGTAGTGCGTACATACATGAACGGGGGGGCGTGGCTAAGCGCTCCGCGTGCATACAAACGGCGCGATGTACCTTTGTTCGAAAATAACATATTTCTCTCTTTTTACTATGAATAATACCAAACATTCGAAAATGACGGATAAGTAAGCCTTATCTAGAATCAGAGAGTCGTTGTGGTTTTTTTCACTCGTCGAGCCTTTTCCGGTACACGTAGAGCGTAACACATACATTAGGTACACAACAACAATCGACAAATAATAAATGATTGTTTTTTTTAGATACTTGTTGACTGTTGTATTTATTTTAAAATAATTGCCACATTTGTTTAGTGTACTAATTACTAATATGTACTACTAGGAATAGAATCGATTCAGCGCACTTAAGTGACGACAT
This sequence comes from Colias eurytheme, assembly GCF_061535395.1. Lineage (NCBI taxonomy): Eukaryota > Metazoa > Arthropoda > Insecta > Lepidoptera > Pieridae > Colias > Colias eurytheme. Next base: position 6,065,937 of record NC_142983.1, read on the forward strand.
ATGTGTTAATTCAAACTTATTAATAATCTCCGTTAAGAAATAAAGTTTGTATTTAAATTTAATTCATGATTCGGGAAAAGTGGATAGCATGGTTTATGAATTATGTTTGCAGTCTAGATATATTATTCTTATCTTTTAAATATTTTTATCTTTCCTCTTCAGGATATTGCAGGTTCTAAACATGATATAACTATAGGTACATTGCCAGGAACCGAATATATATAAAGGTATACATAATAGGTATTATAATATGTATAAAATTTAAAAGGTACCTACGATAACTCATGTGTAGGTAAGGTTATAAATTATTTTGATCTAGATATTGTTTATTAAGTGCTATATATTTATTTTGATAAAATTTGAACAACTAAAACATTACAATTTACAAAGCCTTTTTATAATTTGTAAATTATTATTCATTTATTGATTTTGTTATTGCACCCACAAAATGCATTTAAAATAAAGATGACTAACTACTTAATTGTAGTTTTTTTTTGGAAATTAAATCGTAACTATAATAGGCTTACTGTTATTTAAAAAAAAATCCATCGAATTGTAGTACCTATTACCACATAGTACTTATCTGCATTACCACATGCATTACCAAAAGCATGGACGTATAAAAAAAGACGGACACCGTATTAGGAACAAACAACGTGAAGTCACCATAGTAAGCTAGCGATCGTGTAAAGACAATAAACACGCACACACTCTCACCATAGTAAGCTAGTCGGCCGCCATTACGTCGTGATCGTGAACTACCGACTGATTAACTGCGTCACTGTTTCACAAAAAATATTTAAAATGCCGTCTTGCGTGGTTAAATGGTGTCGCAACAGTACAATTTTAAATAACAAAACACAAGGGATTACATTCCACAGGGTAGCAAGTTATTTCTTTTATGTTTTTAATGACAAAATTATTACGGCAAAATTTATAGAAAAAAATACAGCCGCCATTGTCATCAGGACAGCTGTTGCCATGGCAACATGGCTCACACACATGGATGTTTCGCCGCCATTACTAGGCTTCACTCAATGTTTAGGCGATATACCGTGCGTCTTTTTTTATACGTCCATGACCAAAAGCATAATTTTAATTACCACTCTCACCACAGACATTTAAAAAAGCTGTGTAGGTATATGTTTGTTTTCGTTCTGTGGTTTTCGTTACTAGGCAACCAGTGGATCCTGGCCTTGTTTTTAAGGTTTTATTAAAACCTGTAAAGGAAGCGAAGCTTTATTCAAAAGATTGTTTTTAATAAGGTTTAAATAACAAAATCTATCAAAACAACAAATTTAGAATGTCTATACCAGAGTTAGCATCCGAACTTGTAAAGGAAACTCTTTCAGAACAAAATGATCGTTCCATGAGTACAATAATAATAGCAGGTAGTAAAAACGTTGTAAGTACTAAAAGTTTTATATTACAATTGAAAATATTCACTTAAATCAGTAAAATGGTAGGCAACTTATAGAAAAGCTATATTACATATAAATTATTAGGTACCTATAATTAACACCAAATACCAATATGTCCTATACGTTCTATTCTAAGGTTCTATTTCTCTCGTCCTGAAGTTTGATTGTACATTATAGCGTCTTATTACATTAATATTACATTTTCAAATAACAAATTTCACAGTATGATCTATTAAATTTTCAGGGAAAATCGAGTTTAATTAATGCCTTCCTTGATAAAAATGATAATCCGAGGGAAACGTTAGTCATGGAGTATTCATTTGGAAGGAAGTCATCCCAAAAGCCAGGCATCGATAAAATGATTTGTCATGTCTGGGAATATGGCGGCAAAATTGAAATGCTTAGCGATGTTCTCTTGTCTATACCTATAAGAGGATCTTTTTTCTTTTGTATAATGCTTGATTTAAATAAAATCAAAGAAATATGGAATACTTTAGAATCTTGTATTCAGGCTCTTCAAAAGAATTTTTCGAATGCAGATTCTGCACTAGAAATAATCATCGTTGGCGGGTACTATGACCAGTTTAAAAATTTTGGTAAGTACTTAGGTACCTAAATTTTATAGCGAGGTCGTAGGTAAACATAAACTCATAGACATGATGTTAACTTGTTATAATAATTTAAAAAAAATATAATATTTTGTACAGTCATGATGATGATATATTTAACATCGAAAGTAAATTACCATTGAACAAAAAATTATAAATTTATGTAAGTAACTACCTACATACCAGTTTAACTAAAAGTTTTGTCAATATATCTGTCACGGCTAAAGGTAGGTGAGAACATAAACTTAAGATTAGCCGGCTAAACTTAGGTTTATTTTCGACGAGGTGTTAATGTTAGTTTGTTCTATCTTTAGCCGGCTAAACTTAAGTGTAACCGCAGGCCCGTGGCTAAAAATGTCGGGGTGGGTAGATTTGGTTAGCGCCGGGCCGGTGGAGGGCTTGAGGGGCCCGCACAGTGCCAGAAAACACTCGCCCTGTTCCTTACATGTATTATAGTAACCAAATCTACCCACCCCGACTCAGGGCAGAAAGCTGGTGGCTAGGTTAGGTTAGGTTAGAACTCTTAAGACCCGCACGAGCCGAGCGAGCGCAGCGAGCGTGCTGCGGCAGCAGCCGGCGAAGTGCCAGAAAACACTCGCCCTGTTCCTTACATGTATTATAGTAACCAAATCTACCCACCCCGACATTTTTAGCCACGGGCCTGCGGTTACACTTAAGTTTAGCCGGCTAAAGATAGAACAAACTAACATTAACACCTCGTCGAAAATAAACCTAAGTTTAGCCGGCTAATCTTAAGTTTATGTTCTCACCTACCTTTAGCCGTAACATATCTACTACCTTCTACCTTTTTAATTTTTATTGTAACCAAGAATTTCATTACAACATAAACTACCTACTTACTGCATTTACGACCTACCCAAAATAGGCTATGATCCTATAACAGCAGTACCTATTTCCCATACTTACCTGTATATTTAAAAATTGTGGGATCGGAAAAGGATTGCTATATGTCAGTCGTCGGCCACGGTAGGTATGGCGAAACTCACTGCGAAAGACGCAGGTTCGAATCCCGTCTCATGATCGGAATTGTTATCATTTACATTTAAGTCCATAGAACTAAAAATTTAAATCTCTTTCAGACACTGAAGTTAAAAAAATAGTTTGTACTACATTGAGAAGTGTTGCTTTGTTATGCAACGCACATCTTTTATTTTATTCAAAGAAAGATACTCATTTAGCCAGGAAAGCAAAAGATTTATTCTATGGAATGGGATTTGGAAACGGCGTATTATTAAAAGAAAAAAATACGAATTATATGAAGTCCATAATGATTCCTAGAGGTTCAGACAATTGGGAAAATATTGGTGTTTCGCCTTGCAACTTAGATGAGGTAGGTTAAAAATATCTAGATGAATAATAATTATCGTTTTCACTTTCGCAGATTATATATAGGTATTTAAAAAAAACGGTTAATGCGAATCAGACTCGCGACACCAGGGTTCCGTACAAATAAGTTTTGTTATTCTTTAACATGATGATGATGATGTAATGTTTTCCTTGTTGCTCTCTATCGTTTTTATATGAACTTACATAAACTTGCATATTGCCATCATGTGGATTTATTATCAGTCCATTATATAAGATAATGATTTTTTATATCTTTAACTAGCGGTCCGCCCCGGCTTCGCCCGTGGTACATATTTACGTTTTCTCTACATAAAAACCATCCTCGTACTTCAAGGAATATAATAAAAAAAGAATTATCGAAATCGGTTCAGCCGTTCTCGAGTTATGCGCTTCTATTTGAATTTAATTAGTTATTCTTTTTTATTTTTAAGTAGAATATTCTAAAGGTTTTTAGAACTATGACATTTTGCTGAGCCAAGACCTTTTCAGGGAACATTTTATTTTTATTTTTCTGTTATGTGATTGTAATTTTAGATTTTAAGTGTAATTTTTTATTGTTTAATACTTATTTAATTATTTTTTTATATTTACCTAGTTAAGAATTGTAAAAGCTTACCCTGAATATTAAATGAATAATAATTGTGTATGGGAGGCCCCTTATATTTATTTTATAAACTAGCTTACCGCCCGCGGCTTCGCCCGCTTTGCCTAAAACCTAATAAATTATATACCTACTAAAACATCCTCTTGAATCACTCGATCTATTAAAAAAAAACGCATCAAAATCCGTTGCGTATTTTTAACCTTTCGGTATGGAACCCGAAGTCCCGAAAACATGAATATTGTTCATCATTTCAACACGATTAAATGTTGAAATCAGCTCGGGGCTGACCCCACCAACTTGAAGTTAACCTTCTATACACTCCTCCTACACACCCATAAAATAAAATGACTTCTGAGCACTGAGAAACGCACGCTAAGGTCTAAAAAATGTAACATTTCAATGGACTATTAAGAGCACACGAGTCGCGAACTTATTAATTTCTGTTTTTTTTTCCTTTCAGGTAAAGAAACGATATACCGCTAAAATAACTTCGGAACCGAGTATAAAATCCGATTATAGTCAAGATATACAACGCACCCACCCTGAACCTATATTAGATACATTAGCATCTTTGAAATACGAAGAGTTGCGGTGTATGGAATCTTTTGAACCATCAATAAAAGATTACTTGTTTTGTTTACAATAATCGCTTCATTTTATATCGGCCTTTATCATATTTGCACTGTGATCTGTGCATATTTGTATAGTCAGAATTTTGTATGTAGGTAGGTATTACAAAACATTTCAATACATATGAAGAGGGAGAATCTCCGTCGTCTTTGGGAACATCTTTTAAATTAGTTGCTTATTATTTGATAGTTATATGGTATTGGTAAACCTCTATTCTATTTTGTGGCACAAAATGTTTACCATTAATACGAGACATTATTCCTTGACAAAAAATTTTGGTGCTGAAGGAGTGGTAATAAGTAGGTACCTACCTACGTGCGGATCTTATGTGAAATAAAACGTATAGTAAAAAAATTGCTTTTTATTATTAAGATGAACTACATATTCTTGCGTACTTTCAATCGTGCATCTAGCGCAAGAAGAGCTTGTCGCGACGGCCCATGGTCAGATACAGCTAGGCTATTTTGTAAACATCTTCTTGTCAAAATTAAATCACCCGTTGACTGTAAAAACGTTATGAAATGTAGTTAAAATAATACAAACGGCGAAAAAGAAGTTATACCTACTCATCTGTGATCTGCGTCATGTCTTTCTTTAATAATATACTTAGTTTTTCTGATATAATTCGGATAGGAATTGGCATATCTACTAAGATGAACAATAAGCAATAGAATGAACCAAAATATTTTGGTTTTAACTTACAAGAGCCACGTGAGCAAGATTAAACCAAATATTCGAACGGGACTCAACATTTGTAGAGTAATATAGGGCCTGCCTGAAGCATGGTAAGATTAGATCCCATTGACTGCAATAAAGGCAACACAGCCCCAAATTGTTGTATATTTCAGGGCCTGGTGGATTAGTGGCCAACAGTCTTCTGGAATAAATAAGAACAAGTTTTCAGTCGTATTTATTCAGAATTATTATGAATACCTCCAAAAAATATCCCACTTGGGATAGACTACTTATTCTGTATAGTTTATCATTATGCCTATTATTTAGATAATTTGTGTTTGTTTACCTGTAATATCGAAGTGCTATTTCGGGTTGGTCATTATAAAAATTATACATCGCTATATTTGCTACAGCCTCCATATTTGATGGATCCTCTAGTGCTACCATGCGGTAATATTTAACAGCTACAGCATTGTTGCCCATCATCTCATGAATCCGGGCTTGTTCAAGAAGCAATGGAGTGTACTCCTGAGAAACAGATAATCCTTGCTTGCACACGTCTAATGCTGAAAGAGGTTGATTCATGCTGACGTACATGGCCACTAAACGTAAATATATTGCCACATGTTTATTTTGTTTCAATGCTTGCCGTAAACAATCTTCTGTATTTCTGTACATTCCAAGTGCATAATAGCATCGTGCTAAGGAGTAATTCCACCACCAGTCGTATTTTTCATCCAATTTTTTTACTTGAAAGATAATCTCCATCGCCTGTTGTAAATACAACATGTGATATTACCTACATTATGTGTAAAAAGTCTGGGTGTGTGCTGATTGCTTTTAAAAGATAATTACTTTACATATTAGCATTATTATCATACTATGATATTATGTGGTAACTACCTTTCGAACGTCACCTTCACAATAGTAAATATATTCGAATAGAGTTTTTGCTGCAGGTATAAAGTTTTTGTCATCTTTAGAAAGAAAACGTAAAATAATAGGAGCTTCTCCAATGGCCGTGCCACCAGCTGAAGCGGTCGCTGCGCGGGACAGACGGGATGCCGTTAACAAAGCAGATTGCGCGGTCCGAGCACGGGCAGTACCAGTCCCAGCTCTTGACTTAATTGTGGCAGTCGCAGGAAATCGTTGCTGAAATAGTTTTACACAATTTGTATTTTAGCTTATATTTTAATTTTGCTCAAGATCACACACACCTTTAAACTGTCACACATGAAAAGCTTTTAATTGAACTTAGATTAAGTTTTTTATGACAGAATATAGGTACATAACTAGGTACTTCCATGGAAATATAATTTAAATCTAACTATAATGTTAGTTTAAAATTGCGAAACAAATGCCTTCCAGACATTTGCTTCCCTTACGTTTTGTGCAGTTTTTATTTCCCTTTGAAATGTAGTTCCTGGCCTCGGAGTTTTTGCTACTGCAGTATTTATTAAATCTTCTTGTACGGGATAATACTCCACTTCTTCATAGGCATTACCAGCTATTTTAGCTTGAATGGTTAGAGCACGCAAATGAACGAATTCGATAACTTTATTGCTAGTTTGTGACGCATTTTGACATAATTGAATACATTCGTCGTATTGTTTATTTTTGTAAAGATTAATTATTCTGTATTCTACTTCCATTTTTAAACAGAACAAGCACTAAACTTGTTGTCAATTACACCGTTGCTAGGTAACGAACGAACGAACGATTTATATATTTAGAACTAGCTTTCCGCCGGTGACTTCGCCTGCGTAGTAAAAGAAAAATCTGCATAGTTCCCGTTCCCGTGGGATTTCCGGGATACAATCTATCCTATGTCCTTCCTTAGGTCTCAATGCAATATCTGTATCAAATTTGAAGTAAATGCATGCAGCACTTTTTTAGATTAGCCCGGACATACAAACAAACGGACAAAAATAATTATAAAACTATATTTTTGGCTTCGATATCGATTGTATTCATCATATTGTAGATATCACGCACCAAATATTCTTTAAAAAAATACTATAATTGATCATTATTTACTATTATTTATTTAGCATAGCATATTTTACTAGCTGTAATAGACATTTTAAGATCATCCTTTTATCTACTGTTCCGGGAGCCACATCCATTTTTGGATCGTTCTTTCTCGATCGATCTCGAGTGAAACTTCTTAAAATTCATCAGGGACTTATACTTTGAACACTCGCGCCCGTCAGCAGCTGCGACTTCCTTGGTGGGTCGGGCAGTAGCGCCAGCCTCCCAGAGTCCACGCATGTAGAAAAAAAATGTTTTTTCAGTCATTTCCTCTCATTTGAAAATTTGTCATAGGTATTACATTTTATGTAATATCTTGAAAGTCACTTGAGCGTAACATAATATAGTGGATTGTAGGTAAGTACATACCTACGTCAGCTACTGGCTGCTTGAACATGAAAAAAAATATTTACAATGATTTCCTCTCAACTGGAAATTTACCTAATGATCCTTTATATGGTGCTATAAGTAAATGAAAATTAATATTAGCTGGCTGTATCTCGGAGGAAAGTTCGTCAGCTGGTACCTTGAAAGATGTAACGCAACAGCATCTATCCTACATAAATGAATGAACATGAAACCTACTGAAATCTTATCTATAATTTATCAGCTATGGTCAAATTTCCTACATATTGAAACAAAATCATTATATTATTAAATCGAAGTTTATAGGTAGGTACTTATGATGATAATATGTAAAGCTATAATGCTGCATATAGTCACTTTAACCTTTTACGTCACGAAAAGAAAACAACTTTATTTTTCCCTTTCGCTCCATAACGCCAGTCGCAAAAATTAATGACATGAAAAAAATGTTCTTTTATTTAGTCTGAGGTAGCAAACAGTTTTATATTTTCAAATAAAATAACTTCAAATATATTTACTGGGTATCTTTTAAATTACCTATATAATATAATATATGCTACTAGCTGCGCCCCGCCGTTGCACCTGCGTAAATGAGTTTTTCCTTTTGATCCTAATGTAGGTACCTGTGGGAATGTCGGTACCTATTAAAAATTACAGTGAAAATCCCGATTGCAAATTTTACTGCTAAATATCGAACCTATTGACACCACTCACATAAAAATACGAAAAGCCGGGTTTAAAGGCTCCTGCGTGCTATAGAAATATACCTACACTCGAAAAACGTAATCCTCCTTCTGTCACAGTCGGGTAAAAACAAAATAGTAGGTATTCGTAAACATTAATTTATTTTAAATAACATTATTTTTTTGATTTATTAAATGTTTTCGGCCACGAATTAGCTAACTAAGTACATAACTAATATTTAATTAATCAGTTAAAAATTTTAATTCAACCTACTTGTTCAAATGCCTCCCCCAGAAGACCATGTTTTTTTTTTTTTTTTTTTTTTTATATGAAAGAAGGCAAACGAGCATGTGGATCGCCTGATGGTAAGCAATTCCACAGCCCATAGGCATCTACAGACGTGTCCGAGGATGTGTTGCCGACTTTTTAAGGTGGAGGTATATTCTCTTTTTAAATGCCTCGATGTCGTAGGCGTTCGGGAATATCGCCGAAGGCAGGCTGTTCCACAATTTGGTTGTGCGCGGAATGAAGTGGCGGGTAAATCGCACCGTACTAGAGCGCCAGAGGTCCAGATGGTGAGCGTGGAACTTGGTCTTATGCCGTGCGGTACGGTTGTGGAATTCCGCGGCAGGTATCAGCTCAAACAACTCCTCAGAGCACTCCCCATTATACAGACGGTAGAAAACGCATAAAGATGCAACGTCTCGTCGTAAATCTAGAGAATCAAGCCGATCGGTAAGTGCTTGTTTGCCAATAATTCTGACGGCTCTTCGTTGCACGCTATCAAGTGGCAGGAGCTGATATTGTGGTGCCCCGGCCCAGAGATGGGAGCAGTATTCCATATGAGGCCGTATTTGCGCTTTGTAAAGTAGTAATAGATGTTCAGGCCTGAAATACTGCTTCGCTCTATTTAGGACACCCAATTTTTTGGAAGCTAGTGTAGCTTTGCCTTCCAAATGATAGCGGAACTGAACATCATCAGAAATATTGACACCAAGAATTCCGATACTGGACTTGATACTAAGGGGGGTGCTCTCAAATAGGGGCGCCGTGAGAAATGGTGCTTTTTTAGCTGAAAAAAGACATACTTGTGTCTTGCCAGGGTTAAAACGGACAAGATTTTGTCGACCCCACTCTGAGACTTCTCCAAGGAGAGTCTCAATTTTGGACACAAGTATGTTACGGTACTCTTGGACGTGTACCAGAGACATATTAGTGCGGCCGGTATATATAGCATCACCAGTACTGTCATCTGCATAACAATGAATGTTACTAATTTGTAACATGTCATTGATATGCAGAAGGAACAGTGTGGGTGAGAGTACGCAGCCTTGGGGGACGCCAGCGTTCACAGGTAATAAGTCAGAGCTTGATCCATCGACCAAGACTCGAATACTGCGCGCTGTAAGAAAACTGGCAATCCACTTGCATAATTTCTCTGGAAGTCCATAGGCTGTAACTTTCGAGAGGAGCGCCTGATGCCACACCCGATCGAAGGCTTTTGCAACGTCCAGACCAACCACTAAAGCTTCCCCCTTGCTCTCAACAGCACTTGCCCATCGGTGAGTTAGGAAGATTAGAAGATCACCAGCCGACCGTCCATGACGAAAACCATACTGTTGGTCACTGATCAGCTGGTTCTCTTCAAGATAACCCAATAGCTGGCTGTTAATGATGTTTTCCATCACTTTGGAGAGCAGGGAGGTAATAGCGATTGGTCTGTAGTTGGATGGATCCGATTGATCGCCTTTTTTAGGGATCGGGTGCACTGAGGCAGTCTTCCATGAGGCAGGTACAATGCCGGTGTTATAAGAGTACCGAAACAGCTCTGTAAGAACCGGTGCCAGTTCAGGAGCACATCTTTTCAGCACAATGGCGGGGACACCGTCGGGCCCACTCGACTTATGTGTATCAAGAGAGAAGAGAGCTTTTCGCACAGCATTCAGTCTGAAATGCACATTCGGCATGGAGCTCTTGCACCGCAAGATAGTAGGCGGTACATTTCCTCTGTCATCTAACGTTGAGTTGGATGCAAATAGAGCACCCAGAAGATCGGCTTTCTCTTTGGATGAGTGGGCTAAAGTATCATCCTCCCGGCGCAAAGGTGGAAACGAGGGCTTGCAGAAGTTTCCTTGGACAGCTTTGGCGAGTGACCAAAAAGCACGGCTCCCAGAAGGGTAGCGTAAAAGTTTCTCGCCTATGCTGCCAATAAATTCCGACTTTGCTGTGGATATTTTCCTCTTGTAGGCCCTGGCAGCAGAGTTGTACCGTTTTTTGAGAGCACTAGCGTTTGGATCCTTATTAGACATTGCTTCTGCCCAGGCATGGAAGCACTCTTGCTTCAGGCGAGCAGCCATTTTGCAAGGACGACCGTACCAGGGCTGGGACTTACCGCCGACGGGTACTACAGAGTTTGGAATGAAAAGTTCCATTCCCTGCAGCACCACATCCGCAACTGAGTCAGCATAGTCACTTGGATCAGGTGCAAGGCAGACTTGCTTCCAAGGGTAGGATGCAAAAAATTCCCGCATCCCATCCCAATCTGCTGACCTATAGTGCCAAACGCGGCGGCTCCCAAGTGAACGGGGCCATGATGAACGCAAGATTGGCACTATACTCCGAATTAAACAGTGATCTGAAGTCCCAAGAGGGGCTTCGACTTTTACCTGATAATTAGCCGGATGGGAGGTCAGCAGAAGGTCTAGTATAGAGGGTGTGTGGTCAGCAATGTCGGGTAGTCTCGTTATTGAGGAGACCAGTTGCGTAAGACCGTAAGCCATCGCAAAGTTGTGTACAGATCTCCCCGCATGATCGGTGGTACGTGAACCCAACCATTGGGTATGATGGGCATTAAAATCGCCTAAGATAATTATTTCTGCGGAGGGGATCTGTTCATGTACTGCATCAGCCGTTGTTTGGATGTGCTCGATAAGACGGTCGGTTTCTGCATCACCACTATGTGACCGATACAAACATGCATAGATACGGGGATGGTCACCACAGTCCGTACGGATCCAGATAATTGATAGGTCAGTGCCCTCAAGACCGACAAGGCGACGATAGCAAATATCCTCCCTCACAAACACACACACACCAGCTCGTGGGATGAAAGTGTGCTCCAGTTTGTATCCTGGGTAACAGAGATATGTTGTGTCGGAGGGTGGACAAATTTGTGTCTCCGTAAGAAACAACAATGCTGGCTTTTCTGTCTCTAGGTGGTGATGGACGGGATTCAGGTTAGAATGCAGGCCTCTTACATTGCAGAAATCCACGGACAATGAAGGTGGCACAGACTTATGTGCTCGTTTGCGCTTGGTGGTATTCTTGAGCGGGATTTTGCCCTCCACAGAGTACGCAGGGCAGCCCGAGCATGAATGCTCAGGAAGGGATTCTCCAACACTGTGAAGGTTGGTACCCTCCTGGGGTAAAAAGTAATTTAATTCCGCTGCCATGTTGTTCATTAAAAAGAGGTAGGGATAGGATTTATGAAGGGAATAAAGGAAAGGATAGGTATGTCAGTTTAGTATCTAAACATAAACTTATGCTTACAGACAAGTTAAAGGTTGAGAATATTTGACTTAGTTGCAAAGAAAAATATAAAAGCAGACGCTAAGCTCTCAGCACTCACACAATTCTGGTAGTTTATACAAAATGCTTTTAAGAAGTTTCTTGCTTTCCTGTTTTCTAAGTCACTTGTTAGCTGCAGAGTCATGGAAAAAACCAGGCTGTCATAGAATAGGTAGGTTATTGTCATGTTATTGTTAAAAAATGTATTTGTGGTATTTTTCATATAATATTTATGTAGAGGTAGTTACACCTCTACATAAACCTCTACATAAATATCTACATAATTTAACTGCACTAATATAATATATTTATTGACGGAATTGTAAGATAATTTGGATTATATAAAATGTATTTTTAAAAACTTGTAGGTCACACAAGAACAATAAGCATCCCTGATTGCTTGGAATTTAAAATAACGACGAACGCATGCCGTGGTTTTTGTGAGTCGTGGTCTTTGCCTAGTATCATGCTAGGCTTCAAACGTCATCCAGTTACTTCATTGGGCCAGTGCTGTAATATCATGGAATCTGAGGATGTAAGTGATAACAGAAACAACAATAGAAAATACGGGTTCTCCGGTTAGAATATAATTTTTAAAATTTCAAACCGGAGAGTTACCTACCTGCCGCCGCACCGCGCCGTCTTGGGTAGCGATATATTATACCGATACGTGTACGCGATCAGAGTCGATAACTTTCCAGTTTGAATAGGCTATATGGTACAAATCAATTTTTTTTGATGAAATATAAGCACAAAAAAATTCATTAAAATCGGCCCTGATGCTTTATTTGAATTTGTTAACAAACACGGCAACCGTCAAAACATAGATTTTTGTAAATGTTTAAAAATAGTTTATAACTTGCTTACCGCCCGCAGCTTCGCCCGATTTGTCTCACACCTAATAAATTATATACTAAAACCTTCCTTTTGAATCACTCTATCTATTAAAAAAAACGCATCAAAATCCGTTGCGTAAACTACGCTAAAGATTTAAGCATACAAAGGGACCTAAAGCGACTTTGTTTTATACTAGATGTAACTAGTGGTAGATATAATATGCTATTCATAATTTTTTTGATATATAATACTTATTTTCAGATTCCGGTGAAGGTATTATGTCTAGACGGAGAAAGAAATTTAATATTCAAATCTGCACTATCGTGTGCCTGCTATCACTGCCAAAAGGAATAAAGCGACTAATTTATACCATTTACCAATGACTTATAATTTGTGATAGTAAAAGGTAAAATATATTATATTAACATACTTATATTTAATTTATAAAAAATAATATTTCGCGTTAGTATTAATTATCCTATTTTTTTTTAAATTATTGTAATAGTGTAAATTCGTAAATAGGTAAGTAATATTTAAATAGTGTATAAGTTTATTAATATTTTGTATAATTTATGTAATGGTTATGATTAAACATATCGGACGTTAATAGGTATATAATAAAGTTTAAAGCATTATATAATTGATTTTTATTTCGCTGAAGTAACCCAACCTCAAATAAATTAGACACAATTAAAATCAAATTACGATTGAATGCAACCATTTTTTTACATAATACACACTAAAGTAAAACATGTAACACAAGGATTCACAGATTTATTGTAGGTACCTATAACTACTACTACATTTACAATGGTCAGTGTGTCATGTGTGTGCGTTGTGGCTGCAATAAGAGCGTATACGCAATATGCGGGTGGCCGTCCGGCTGACCGCAAGCACAATTATGTACGTATACGTACCCACAAAATTTCGCGTCATTTGTAACAGGATGGCGGTTCTACAGGCCGGGTCTTAGTACGCAATGACAAAAAGAAAAATGATGGTCCGAACGCTGATACCGGATGCGTTAAGATACTGTAATATAAAATATAACAGTATCTTAAGATAAAATATTATAGTATCTTCACCGTGTGTGACGCGCTGTGTAAGCCACTATACCAACGAGTCGATTAAAAAAGAAGACACAATTCGGGTTAAAACCTTCAGAACAACGAGGAAATTCTTTCGTATGTAGTAACGAAATTAAAACTTAATTCATAGTTACAAAAGTTGAGATAATATATAGGTATTGTTAGACGTAACTTTTGATTTAATATTTTTGTGGATGAATATAGTTGTCACTTTCGAAAACATGTTTAGCTCACGAATACTATAAATTGCCGTTTTCCTTTGTCTCGTGGGGTCGTGGCGCATTCGTACGAATCGTGCCTAGGGGCTCGGACGTTGTTTATACGACGTTTGACCCAACTACCCTCACTTTGCTTATAGTCGTTGACTTGCTGCGATTTGTTATCAACCTAATTGTGTTTGTGCCTAATTGATGTAGGTACATCAATTAGGTAGCTGTGTAGAATCGCAGTACATTTTTATTACATTTCAAACTAATATTTAACCCGACCTTCCTAGAAATTTCTAACAATATTATATAGAGAATTCATCTATAGATACGGCAAAGAGATGGATTGAATCACAAAGTACATATTTTTGTATACGGGGAATTAGAATGAATGAATTTAGCAATTCGTGACAAATCCAAGATTGCCGAGTTAAGAGTTTGATTAATTTTTTAACAGATTCATTAATTAATATTCCTTCAAATATAACTATTTCTTTAGTGTATTTAATTATTATACTCTTCTAATTATTATGTTATATGTACATATCACTTTTTACTCTTTATTCTGATGAATATAGTTACTTCGTTTTTAAATATACATTACACAACTCATAATTTAAATTATGATGTTCTCTACTCAGATCATTAAAGTCTATACTGCAAGCGGATTTTGATAATCGCGCCACAAAGGTGCCGTCTGGCGCCACAAGTTAGGGAAAGTTTTTATTTAAAATTGTAATTCACCCTGCTTTTATAATAGGTATATGGCCTATCCTTGAAAGTTTATGCTAATGTGGTGCCACAATTATTTACGCATATCAACCTCCTATATTTTATGCTAAAAATTAACACCTAAAAATTGTCTACAATCCAGCCACAACTAATAGGCCGGAAGATACTGACTCAAAATTTTGGGTCATTTGAATGGCGGTTCTAAAGGGGTGTGAGTACGCAATGACAAAAAGAAAAATGATGATCAGAACGCTGGTACCGGGGGACTAGTCGCGTGGGCCGGTGGGCGTCAGTCGACCTCACTCTCAAAAAAAAATTGCTGATTATCGGCGGTATGGCGACTATTTTCGTACATGGCTGCAGGACGATGATTACCTGTGCAAAATTAGCCTGGTACAAATGGTTGATTCACGTCGGTATGGCGGGCTGTAAGTCTCACCGGAAAAGTATGGCATGAGACTACCGCCTACTTCTTTTTTATGGGCTATCGGTAAATCCTAAAATTTTTGTGTTACAAATCGTTTGACTTCCACAATTTATCCGACGAGTTCGACTAACGCCCACGCGACTAGTCCCCCGGTACCAGCGTTCTGACCATCGTTTTTCTTTTTGTCATTGCGTACTAAGAGCCCTGTAGAACCGCCGCGCCATCCTGTTACAAATGACCCAAAATTTTTGTCAGTATCTCCTGGCCTATAAACAAATGTCTCATAAATATTTTACTTTACATTTTTTTATGCATATTGAACATAATATACCCAATATAAACTTAATACATATATATCAGACTAATATCGAATACATCATTATTATAGTATAATCGCAATATTAGTAGCTGACTTTACACACTTTCCTAACAAATTTCTGCTTAATGATAATAATTATTAATAATCACAGCTAGATATGTCTTGAATTATTTATGGAGATGAAAAAAAATCGATCACAATATAATTTTTTTGTTCCGATTAAGGTCCGACCGCACTAAGAAACTGCGCTTGACGGCCACCACGGCCAAGTTTGACCAATCTGCAAATATAAATGTGTCGCGTAATGTAGTACAGTCGGACCTTTAGTGGACTTCTCTTCATTTTCAACGTCATTTTATTTGCTGTCAAATTGTCAAATGTCAATTTGACGGAGTATCTTTCATCAATAATCATGAAATTTCTTAATTTTTTGTTCGGACAAATATTTAGATGATAGTTTTAACATATTAAATAAAATTTAAGTGAAGTTGAAAACAAAAATGTTATGGAGGATACTTCCAATGAATGTACGAAAACGCCAACATGGCAAAATTGTATCCATTGCCCAAACTTGCTGTTCACCACATCCTCAGAATTCGAAAAGTAAGTAATGTAACATATATAAATTCAATGAATATAATTATTCGGTATACAATGTGTGTAGCCGCTAGAAA
The DNA here is from genome assembly GCF_061535395.1 of Colias eurytheme. NCBI lineage: Eukaryota > Metazoa > Arthropoda > Insecta > Lepidoptera > Pieridae > Colias > Colias eurytheme. The sequence goes on from NC_142983.1 coordinate 6,082,174, forward strand.
CTATAATGATATGCATAATTCTTCTAATTACTTTATGTCTATCTTTATTTATATTTAAGAAACTCCAGTAAGGTTAGAATAATGTTTAATTTCTACATATGTTTTTCAGACACATACAAGAAAAGCATAGTATAAAGGAAGGATCTATTATTCTTTGCCAATATGGTCAGAATGGCATTTGTTCTGCATTACAATTTGGTGATCTACGAAAAGCTGGTTTTAAATATCATATACGACAGCATCATTTGTATAATACAGATGGCACTGAAAACTGGGACTTTTATTCATCATCACAAAATATACCTGCAGTTTTAAATGATCCAAACCGAGGGAAACAAAGTAATTTTTTTACAAAGACATGGGGTGATAGTTTTATAGATAAAGTTGAAATATATCCGAGTCCATATTTGCCAGAAATAACATTGTTGCATTTTGAATCATATTGTAAAAAGATTGCTAGAAGGTACAGAAGACATTGCCAATTGAAAGAGAATGCTCCAGTCAAATCAAAGACTCCTGTTGTTGAAAATGTTTGTGAAGTTCCAAGCATATTTTATGAGCAATCACTAGCATTAAATGACCCTAAAAATTTTTCCAAAGTTTTCCCTGGACTTTCTGACTCAGAAAATATTAATACTGCAATAAGATCACTACAGGAAACATTGAGTACTTATCTTGATGTCATTGAAATGAAGATATCCAAGCAAGTGGCACAAAAATCAGATGCATTTTTCCATGCTATGCTTTCTCACGATACTATAATGGAGCAAATGGCAAGAGCTTTAAACACAGTGCAAACTTCACGGAAAAAAATCATTGATGTGAAACAAAATTTAACATCCAGTCCCATAAAATTAATTAGTCTTACAAGAATCAATCATAACTTGAATAATGTACACGATTTACTGAAACTAATGGGGACAGTTCAACAGACTCAACCAATGATACAACTTTTGTTAAGTACTTCAGACTATGTAGCAGCACTTGATTTAATAAGTTCAACCCAAAAAGTTTTGTCATCTCGTTTATCAGGTATTCAAGCTTTTAGGCATCTATCACCACAGTTAACAGAAATGAAGAGGTTAATACAAAAAATGCTTAATGACGAATTTTCAAGATTCATAGTGGCAGATTTAAATAGATCTCAAGCAGATCCTGATGAGTTACCAGAAAGAGATAAAATAATTTCCATTGTGTCTGGAATACTTAGACTAAAAGAATTTGACTTTATTGATAATTTCAAAATTGAAGCCATGACCTCAATTCAAGCAACAATTAAACAGAGTGTTGTTGAAATAATATCTGAAAGGGAAGGCAATACAGAAATTGTATTAAGGGGATCAAACACTGATACATGGCTTCTCTGTAATGAAGGCATTACATTTCTTCAAAAAGTAACTCCTAATATAGTGAATTTGTTTCGAAGAATCTTATCAGTTACCAATGTTATCCTTGATGTCAGTCAAATGAGTGATGTTACTGGAAATGACAGTGAAGACAATTGGACTCAAGCAGAGATTACTTCTTTAGAAGATAAAGTTAATAAGTTGATATCATCCCTCTCAGACTACAGTAATGAGAGATGTGCTAATCTGATTGTAACCAGGACTGACAAAGATTATGTTTTCTCTGATTTAACTCAATTATCAAAATTGTCAGAATTAATAGATAACTTTTCTAGAGAATGTGAAGAAATAACTGGACATAATAGCAATGCTATGAAACTAGCTTTAAGGAGTTTTGCTATGAAATACATCCAAAATCTGCACTTAGAGAGAAGAGCTCAACTAACTACAGCTCTTAATAATGAAAGATGGAAAACGGCAGATGTTCCTTACGAATTGCAAAGCGTCATTAATAAGATTTGTGAAACTGGTGAAATACCAAGCTTGTTACAGTATGAAAGTGGAAAACCAGATGGAAAATTTTTAGTAATCAACAGAGAAAATTATGCTGTTGTTGCTACAGTACAGCTTTTGATAAAAATATTGCTAGAATACTGTGATGCAACAAAACAATCTCCAGATATTGTCCAATACTTAGTACACTGTATGTTAGAATTAATAAGACATTTCAACTCACGGTGCTGCCAATTAGTATTAGGTGCAGGAGCCATTCAAAGTGCAGGGTTAAAAACTATTTCTACTTCAAATCTGGCACTTGTATCTAGATCACTACAGGTTATATTGTGGCTTTTACCTCTTGTAATACAACTTCTAGAAAAACTACATTCTAAAGAATTATCTCTCAATGGATTCAATAGTATAGAAAGTGATATTGCTGGTCATAAGAAAGAAATAGAAAATAAAATATCTTTGATTGTAAGTAATATGCTTTGTTCTCAACTATCAGGATGGGATGCTAAGCCACCAGTTCCTTCTCAAACATTCCGAAATATTTCGAAACATTTAGTTAAATTACACGAGGCCCTTATTGATATTTTGCCCCTTGATCAAATAAGAAAAATATATATGAAAGTCCATGAAAATTTTAAAGACAAGTTAAGAGAGCAGTTGGCTAAAATGAATATAGTGGCAAATGGAAGTCCACAACATGGTATTGTTACATCTGAATTAACATTTTACTTGCAAACACTTAAAACATTAAGAGTGATCAATGATAGTGATCCTGAAGATAATATATTATATGATATTTGGTTGACTTATGGTAAAGAAACTTAGATATTTGAAAGTTTTATACAGAATTTATTTAAATGTGTAAATAGCATAGGCAAATGTGAAAAAGCTTAAACATCTCCTTTAATTTATTTTAATATGTTATATGTATAAGTATTTATATTGATTTTTGGTACTATGACTGAGCTTATATTATGAAACAATTGAGTCATTAAAAAGTATTATTTGTACATTTAACATCAAAATTGTATAAATTGCACATTCTCACAATTTACTTCTATAAGTACAATTTTTAATTTCAGGGTAGGCTTTCTGCATAGCAAATTAAAGTTAACTATATTTTTGTTTAGACACCGCCCATAGCAATAGCAATCAATTTATAGATCAATAATGGAGATGTATTATTTCTTAAGTATATTTATAAAATATTGTAAATTAATCAATCTCAAGTCATTGTGTAGGTAATAAATATTGTTGTGTTTATAATATGCAAAAAATTATTTGTAAATAATTATTTTGTATCTCATTTCTGATTGTTTAATAAAAAAATGCATTCCAAATGTATAAACGATAATAAAATGTTTCTGCTTACTTTATTACTTTTACTGTATTTCATTTGATGTTAAAAAGTAGCTTTTTCTAACTACATTTTTACTTTTTAGCTTATATTCGCCTGATAATAAAAGCTTCCTTATTACTCAGCCAAAGTAAATAAAGGATGGTCCAAAATACCGCTGGTAAGTTATGATCTTAATAAAAGTGTTTGGCTATAAGTATCAACATTTTCGAGCATTTTTCTTCTAAAAAAATATTTTTATTTCTTTAAATAACAGTTAGCTACATTATAGATATGAGAACTGCATGCGCAAATTTATACAAATCAAATTTCAATCATAACTTCTCAAAATGAATAAGAATTGGAAGGTGAAATTTATTTATGGTTGTTGCATTTCCCTGGTTTCCTTGGCTAAAAAATAAGGTCAAAGTGAAAATTAGGTGCTGTATAAACAGTTTATTTTTTATACTTATTTATAACAAAATGATATACTTACAATAATGTAAAATATTAGAATCAACTATATGGTTATACATAAATTTTCTTGAATGGAAAGAAAAAAATAACAAGTATAAAAGGATACAATTATAAAATAAATATAGGAAAGTTACCTTTTACTTATTAAATAAAGTAAACGCAAGTGACTTTATCATTTAAATGTTCAAATTTTAAAAGACTTACCTATATTTTTACTAAAGCTAAGCTATTCCTCACATACTTAAAAGTAATTTAACATTTATTTACAATTATATCCTCACAGAGTATCACAGACTCAAATTAAAAAAACTGTCAAATATTATAGAAATATGATGCCATTGGATATCTTATTATAAATGCTAAACATGAACAAAATATTTGGAATATTAACAGACTTGAAGTTAATCGTTTTTCAGGCATTGGTCCCAATTTAATCAAAAATAAATTGATCAAAGTTAAATTGTTAATAGTAATATATTCTTCATCTTCAACTTTTTCAATAAGGTGCAGCACTGTAAATATTTTTAAAATAACACTATTCAATAAATGCAAATCTTTCTTTGCTATTACAGTTCTACTGGCTTGAACTAAATCAGTCTCTGCACTGTATTTAGGTAAGCGATGCCTTGGACACGGTATTATATGAAAAAGTTGTGGAGTAGAATATATGAAATTAAATATTTGGGGTATAAAAAATAAGAGGACTGTTTTACTGAAATGTCCTAGGATACCAACAACTGCAAATGTCATCCCAGAAACATAACAAAATGTATCTCCAATAAATACTCTTGATGGGTACCTGAAACATAATACAGTTTACAAATGACAGTGGGGATAATTGAGATATTTATATTTTAGTCTAGTAGTAAACTCATCAGTAGGTTTAAAATTAGATAAATTTATATGTACAATTGCAAGCACATTTAAAAACAATAGTTTTGTTTTCATTATTATTATCTTAAAATACATACCAATTATGTTTTAACAATGCCAATGTTGTTGCTAGATAAGGAATCATCAGATGCAATGAAAATGTATGCGCCTTAAACTGTTCTCCTCTCAACTCCATAAAATCAAATACAATTATGGAACTAGCAATAACAACAGACTGTCCAACCTCAAGGCCATTAATTCCGGCCAATATATTTATTGCATTTGTACAAAACACCGCCAACATCCCCATGTATACATAATAGAGAAATCCTGAAAAAAAAATATTTTTAGATTTAAGACTTCCTGACCTAGACTAATAAATAATTGAAAAAACCTCATTACATTATCAATTCATAAGTAAGAAATATAATTTGTTTATATATTGTTCTGAAATAGTAGTTCCACATTATATTATCAAGCTTAAACTCATACAAACCTATATTTATAGAAGGCCCTAAGTAATCTCTTAAAAGTATAGGTACAATAATTGTTGTTGAGTTGAAGTTGACATAATAAACAACTAACAGGGGCAGTGAAGCCACAGTTGGTAATAGAAGTTTGTATCTCCATCTTAAATCCAATACATCATCCGCAAACCCAAGTAAAAGCATACAGCATATTGATAATAGGCCTGCTAACAACTCTGCAAACTGAAATACATGTTTTATGTTATTATAGGTAAATAATAATTAAATTGAGTCATTTTATATTATGCCCATTTTTCTACCTCATTATGGGGAAAATTCCTTGTGTCTATGAGACTATTTCCAAATACAACAGGTATAAACAAGAAGTTAGTTACTAAGAATACACATCCAGATACCACTCCAATAGCTTCTGGACTGAAAAAACAATAATAAAATGTTAATATCATTAATATTATATACTGCCTAGTATTATGATAAATGGTAACAATACTTACATTTTATCTTTTGACACTTTACATAAATCTACACCATACAACCCGGCTTTTATAAATAAATCTTTTAGCTTTGGTATTAACTCATCAGTTACGAAATAGGCTATTATTGAAAGAATAAATATTATTATTATCGTCCACATTTTCGCTAGTAAATATAAATCAACATCACAAAACCTTTGGCAAAGATGTAGTTATAAATTATTTTAGACTCAGTGCGTGTTTTTTTAAGTTTATGTAAACATTTAATCTGGTAAACTAGCCTTTACTGTTAGTTGTGACAAAATAAATAAATTTGGATTGTCCTTCATTTAATTTCAATATCTAGTTCACTTTAAATAAAAACGTGTCCATATCACAATGCAGCTAAACACGCAAAGTCAAAATAACATACAATAAAATCCAATCCAATTCCAATTTCCAAGTTCCAACACAAATTCAAACAGATGACAGTAATGACACATTAAAACAGATTAAATATTACAACGTGTGTTCGGAATAAAATATATACTCGCATCAAAAATGTATTGATCACGATTCACGAATCACCAACTCATGAATTTCGTGTCTGATACGCCTGATATTTGATACTCTTCTATTACAACTACTTACTTCTATATATTTTATAATAAAATTATTCAGTATGTTTCGTTGAAATTATTATTATAATTCTAAAGGAAATTCCCATGTCGTATCGTGAATGGACTGTTGTTTCGTTCGTATTGAAACATTTTATGAGATTTGATATTAATATTCTATGGTTCTTATCAATTTATGATGTACTCTGTGGTTCGTTGTTCTTGTCCGATGACAGATTACTTTTGGAATCAAATCATTAATCAATGTCAATCTTTATTCTTGTAACTTGTTGACATAATATTTTAAAAGGAAAATAATATAAATTTTATGTTTTAATTTGTCCACATACCTAGAAATTCGATTAATTGATATTTATTTCTAATTTAACTTACATTACAACGAGGTTTCATCCCTTCGAATGAGCATTTTTTATAAGGTTTCGCACTTTTAAATCAAATGTGCAAAGCACAGCATTGGTGCAAAGTTTATAAGTTTATACGGTTACTTTGAGTACTGTTGTTTTTTTTTGTAAATATGAGCACCATGGAAGAAATAGAAGAAGAGTCAAAAGCAGCAGCAGAGAAAATGGTTATGAATATGATGCAACGACCTGGTCAGCTGGAAAAGGTTCGTCCCTTTCAATCCTGCTCATAAAAATAGAAACGAAATATGTACATTGTACGCTTTGAAAGGGGCGTATATTTAATAAACATGATACTATACTATAAGTATTAAGTACTAGCTAAGAATAATCAATAATAACTTCCAAATTATTGTGATTTCATATTGTCTCATTAAGAACATGTGTATAAAATTAATAATAAATTGCCATAATTGTATAAAATTCAGGTTGAACAATATAAAAAACGGATAACACATAAAAAGGCATCAATTGAGGCCCAACTTAAATCAGCAGTTCAAGGAAAATTGGATGGAGTGAGTGTAGGTTTACGACAGCTACAAGAGTGCCTTGATGATGTTCAACAAATCAGTTTAAAGTAAGAAGCATAACTTTATCCTTTTTTTCTTATTTTCATGTTTATTATACATTTACATACACTCTTTTCATATTTTAGAATCTTATCTTTAACTAATATATTCTAAATGTATTTACCAAAGGTACTTACCCATAATTTAAATTAAATATGTTCAAACTTTTTTTAGAATGGATGAATTAGAAGAATTATTAAAAGGTGTACCACCATTGGTAGCATGTCTACAAGCAGTGCGAGAAGAAGATTGTCGTCATTCTCAATATGTTACTGCTATGGACAGTTTGAAACACATTTTTACAGTACCAGAAAGTGTTGCAAAAACCAAGCAATGGATTGGTGAAGGAAAATTGCTACATGCTCACCAGGTATTAGTCTCCTCACCTCTAACCAAGTAGAATTTAGTCTTTGTGGCATATAATTTGCCTTTATGCATCTTATCCTAAAATTGAAATAAATAATAATGTTGTAGTAACAGTAAGGTAGATCAGTTTGTATGAATTATGTTCTTATTCCAGCAGCTCTTGAACCCTATATACTTTTCTTATTATACATTTTTAGTGTCTCAGTGATCTTGAAAACTCGAGAGATGATCTGCTTTATGAGTTGCATAGACTTCCCAATCAGTCCTCACATGATAAAATTATGTTAAAAGCATATTTTGAAGATGTTGGTGTTGTATCCAATTTATTAGAGAAGCAAATAAAACTTATACTGGCAAGAACTCTAAATACTGTTAGGAAAGAGCCAACTGTCATTGTGACTGCATTGAGAATTATAGAAAGAGAAGAAAAGAGAGACCAAATGGCAATACAGGTATGTGTTTGAATTTTTATTTAAACCACTTGTTATTCTTTATTATATGGTGCTTCAGGCATTGGAGCAAAGCATTTGTCTAATACAAAATATTTAAGAGTATTGAATGTTGAAATGGAATGGATTTCATAGTAATATCTGTATTGTTTCCCTGTGAAAAATATAGACACATTCATTGAGCTACAAAATAGAACAAAAATTGTAATTATCATAGCAAAAGATATTGCTTACAACGCTGTGTGACGATTCATGCTAATAGCAACATACTATTCAATTATGATGTATGGTGGCCATAAAGAAGAGCCATTTACTATTGAATTTGTTCTGTTTCAGCAACAAGATCAGTCTGGGTTTATGCCGCCTGGTAGACCAAAGAACTGGAGGAAGACAGCATTTGAGGAACTAGAACGTGCAGTTGCACAGCGCATCGAAGGCACGCGTGTTGACGAGCGCGAAGACAACAAATTGTGGTTGATCCGATATTTAGAACTGACTAGACAACTTATTTTAGAAGATTTGAGAGTGGTGAAAACCTTGTGTGTGCCTTGTTTCCCACCACATTATGATATTGTTAATAAATATGTTAATATGTATCACACATGCCTTTCTTGCAGTGTAAGTTTACACAGTGTATTTATAATATGTAATTCATATAAATTATCATATTGGTGTAAAAACATATATGAAATACAATATATTTCAGTTGCAAGATGTTGTCCAGAACGGTTTAGAAGGCAATGAATATGTGACTTTGTTGTCATGGATACTAAACACATACCCTGGACAGGAGTTAATGGGAAGTCCAGAGCTTAAAATCGATGTTTCTACTTTACCCCCATTACTCAATGATGAAATGATGCAAAAACTGCAAGATGAATATTTACAGGTACAACTCTATAACATAGTCATTATTATTTGATGTATAATAAATTATTTTAGCAAGTAAATTTTTGAAAAAAAAATCTAGTATAAATAGTAACAAAATATGAGTATCTTAAAATCTATAAACACTTGCTTTATTAAACTCAAAAAATTCGTTTGTTACAGAAAATGGAATCCAACTACCGCGAGTGGATGGACAAGACGCTCGAGTCAGAGCGCGCGGAGTGGGGCGGCGAGCGCTCGCCCGAGGTGGAGCCGCACACTGCTGCCTTCCACACGCACGCGCCTGTTATTATATTCCAGATGATCGATCAGAATCTGCAGGTTTGTTCGTTTTTATGCACGAAAAAATTCATCAAGTGGTCGGATTTAACTTGTAAGCGGCAAGCCAGGGTTTTTTTTTTAATTTTTAGAAAATTTTGGTTTTGTCTTTTTATTCACGTAAAATTCCAATAAGTGGTCGGATTTAATCTGTAAGAAAAAAAAATCATAAATAGAAAATACTGATCTCGAAAATCGAGGCACTTTTCCTAAACATAACATATATATTTTTGTGAACCTCTTCAACCCGCAGTTACAGACATACTTTTAAGATTTTTTGTTTTCAGGTTACAGAAACAATAACAAAAGAAATCACATTCAAAGCTCTCCTATTGAGTATTGAACAAGTGACTCGCTTCGGAAATATGTATAGGGAAGGTGTAATACAGTTTAAGGTATGTGAAATTATCCGTAATTTTTCTAATTATTTTCTGAAATGAGACTGTAAAAAAGAAGATGCATTTCACTTTTACTGTCTCATTTATATCTTAATAGCTTTCGAAAACCCTTCTACTATAGGCTAGAATTTTGCACGATCCTTATAAGAAATTATGCTTTTGCTCATTTTCTTTTCTCATATGATGATAGTAATACTAATGATGATGGCACGTTAACAGAACGCCCACTTCGCGGACCGCGCCCGCGTCGCCTACTTCACGCATCACATGATCACAATAGTGAATAACAGCGAGCAGATGGTGCGGCTCGCGCAACAGACGCAGGCGCGACACTGGCCGCCCGCGAGACATGACCCGCCCGCTGAGGAGAAGTTCAACAGGATGCTGGCCACTTTCCAGGTGAGGGGGGGATAACAGCGAGCAGATGGTGCGGCTCGCGCAACAGACGCAGGCGCGACACTGGCCGCCCGCGAGACATGACCCGCCCGCTGAGGAGAAGTTCAACAGGATGCTGGCCACTTTCCAGGTGAGGGGGGGATAACAGCGAGCAGATGGTGCGGCTCGCGCAACAGACGCAGGCGCGACACTGGCCGCCCGCGAGACATGACCCGCCCGCTGAGGAGAAGTTCAACAGGATGCTGGCCACTTTCCAGGTGAGGGGGGGATAACAGCGAGCAGATGGTGCGGCTCGCGCAACAGACGCAGGCGCGACACTGGCCGCCCGCGAGACATGACCCGCCCGCTGAGGAGAAGTTCAACAGGATGCTGGCCACTTTCCAGGTGAGGGGGGGATAACAGCGAGCAGATGGTGCGGCTCGCGCAACAGACGCAGGCGCGACACTGGCCGCCCGCGAGACATGACCCGCCCGCTGAGGAGAAGTTCAACAGGATGCTGGCCACTTTCCAGGTGAGGGGGGGATAACAGCGAGCAGATGGTGCGACTTGCGCAGATAGGAGGGGGGAATATTATTAAGCTATTGCATAGCTTCTATCGCGGGCCTTGAGGGCGGGGACCGAATCCAGAAATTGCGTAACGAAAAACCTCACGCTCCCCACTCCGACGGGCGCGGAGGTGTGGCTTGAAGGCATGCTACGCAATAGCTTTACCGCGGCAGTCCCCGAGTGCCACACGTCTTTTTTATTAACTGACTTGTTATAACAGCCACTTCTTTGATTGTTAAACAATGTGCACAAATGGCGCGATGTGACTTGCTTAGCAGAGGCAGGCGTGCCACGACTCAAAGAGAAGTTTAATAGGATGCTGGCGATGTTTCACGTGAGCGGGTTACTGTCTGACTAATTTACTAGATACAATACCCACTTTGTGGACCGCATTCTGATCAGGGATAGTGAACAATAGCTAGCAATTAGTTAGATGCGGCATGCTCAGCAGACGCAATCGCGTTATGGGGTTCTAAATAAGACTGATTATGATTTTTTACAATATTTTATGCAGTACTGCAGAGCTGTGAAGAATTGTTATTATACTGACTATAACTAACAGACTTACTGATTTGGGACAGTTCTCTGATAAATCTTCTTCTAAGAATAATAAATCTGTTCGTTTCTGCTGGATGCAAATAGAAAGTAACATTGGTACAGTTGTTATGTCAATAATATGACTGACAAGATTGACAAGATCCGTTTTCGCTTCTGTTGTGACTTGTTTAATTCTCAGAAAGTTCTTAATTGAGTTCACGAAAGTGCTTCCGTATGCCATTCATAAACAATAGACATATACTGATTGATTTTTTTATTATTTGCAGAATTTGAGAAACGAGGCTGCTAACTTTTTACTGGAAGAAGCCTTTTTAGATCTAGAAGAACACTTCGATGATCTTTTTACAGTCAAATGGCTAACTTCTAGCATTCCAGTTGATACAATATGCGTTACGCTCGAGGATTACTTCCAAGACTATAATCATTTGAGGGAGAAAAATTTCGAGTACGTAATAAATCAAGCGCAAAATCTAGTCTACAGAAAGTATATCACAGCAATGTTATCAAAGAAAGTTACTTTTAAAACTGTTGATGAAGCACAACAAGCAGCGACTAAGATAGTGAAAGAAGCCAACCAGATCAGATCGTTTTTCAAGAAAATTGCTCTCGCTGCCGAAGGAATCAATGTGGACTGGCCGTTTGAAGTACTGAGCACTCTAGCTGAAGTAAGTGACCATAAATTTACTTTATTTTCGAACATATTTCACACAAAAAATCTTGTTTATTCTTGATGCCTTAAATAGTCTTCAGTACCTGTTATTAATGTCTCATAAACTACATTTCAAATTCCATCAAAGAGTTAGAGTCCCCAAAATTTGTCTATAGCTTTTTTCTTTATTTATACATATAATAAATCTGTAGAAGGGTCAATTCTGTACATTGAAAATATTGAAAAAAATTATAGCAGGGGTTGTTACTGGATCGATACCAAACCCAAATATGTGATTAAAAAAATTTTTGTCTGTCTGTCTGTATGTTCAGGCATCACGTGAAAACTAACGGTTCGATTTCGATGAAACTTGGTATAATTATACCTTATTATCCTGGGCATAGAATGGGATACTTTTGTGGGGAGCGTGAGGTTTCTTCGTTTCGGAATTTCTGGATTCGGTCCCCGCGCTCAAGGCCCGCGATAGAAGCTATGCAATAGCTTAAAAAAAAAAGCTGCGCGATGCATATAATTTATGAATTTTGATGCGAGCGGACGTGTCCAGTGTGGCGAGCGGTCGTTCGAAGACCGACTTCCGCGCGGACGGAGTCGCGGGCGGAAGCTAGTTGAGCATAATTATAACATTATTGCAGTCGTCAGTCACCGTTTCAAGCTTTATAGCCAAGGTTATATTGTTGTACGATTTTCGCATACTTAAGGAAATCATACTTTCGCAACGAGGCAATGTGCGGTTATTTTATGAGTCCATTACGTGTTCCTAAATTCTACTAAAAACAATTGATATGAAATTGCTTTTTAACGGACCGGCGATTCGCTTTAATAGCGAACGTGATTTCGGGCGAATTGTGATTTTACAAATCTTGTCGGTGATTAAAATATTTTAAAGTAGGTAATCGGCTATTTCAGCCAATCCCATCACTATTTTGAATGCACTTTCTGACATTACAAGAAAAACATTTTAAAATTCACACAGGTGCTTCGTTGCCAAGACATCGAGATGTTATCTCTGGACCTGCACGGGGTAGTGGACAAGTGTCCCGGGGTTAGCGAGGAGCAACTGGCCCGCTTGGTCATGTTGCGGGGGGACGTGCCCCGGGCACATGTCCGCGATACTGTAGCCCACGTGTGTTCCACTAGACGACCTGCGAGATCTAGCACGCACCCAACTCATCCCGATCTGTTCAAGGATATCACGTTTAGCGATCGATTGTTGTCCCACTTTACTCTATAGAAGCTATAGTTTGGGATTTCGTGAAATATCTTTAAAAATTTAATTGCATATATGTTTGGATTATGTAGCATACGTCATACGTGCAGAGGCGGCTCGCCCTAAGGAGCGCTGGTGCAGTGAACTCCCATAAATAATTATAATAAAATCATACTCCTTAATTTAAAATCAATCGTAATCTTTAAAACTACTGTTAATACCAATGAATATATCCATCATTCCATCATCCCATACACCTGTATAATACCTACTGTATTATGTAATGCGCGAAGAAGTGCGCTCACGATTGCGCTCCAATGAAAAAAGATTTAGTACATTTCCTATAACGAAATCCAATAGGAGTGAAAGAGAGGGTTTTGCCAGAGCCCTGCGCGTGAAACAAAAGATTTTCTATGGAAAAGTAGCAAAATTCGGAGCGCCGCACCTGCAAACGTTGCCGGTTCGTTTTTACCGCCCGGCAGGACAGTGATTGCGCGCGCGGCGCGACGTTGCTAGTTTCCACTTCTTTAATATAAACAAACACTCGAGTCAACTTCAATGCACGCGCGCGATTCATGCAATTTTCTAATTAAAATTATAAAATACGTGTTGAAATAGCATGTAGTTATCAGTATTACTTGTGAGTGTTAAAATGAACAATAATTATAATGTGGCGTTCATTAAAAAGTGTGATAAAACGTTACAAATTCGGCTTGAATGTAAAGCTAAGGGACCGCTACATGATCTTACGCAAAAATGTACGACAAAAACGAAAACATATACGCGTGTGTTTAAATCTGAACAATATGTGAAAACACCGTGGTTGTGTGGTTGTGATGAAAGCAACAAACTATTTTGTTTTCCGTGTCTTTTATTTAAAGCGGGCGCGGCCGGCGGAGGTGAGAGTGCTTGGACTGAAACGGGCGTTGACGACTTAGCTCATCTTTCAATCAAGATGAAAAAACATGAAAACATTCACAATCTCGGTACCATTTGTTGAATGAACTGCAATTGGCGTCTATCGGACGACAAGACATTCGTAAAGCACTAGATTCCGCGTACCGAAAGTCAATACGCGAGTTCAATGACCGTGTCGATGAAAACAGACATATTTTACGAAGGATAATGGATTGTGTCGTATTTTGTGGTGCATTTCAAATTGCTTTAACTTTCACAAAAAAGTTATAGATATTTTTGCACACCAAAAAGAAAGACGTATGCATTTCCTTTATAAGTAATTTTTTTTTTAATAAATTGTACTGATTTACACCATGTATTTTCAGTGTTTTATTTCAAGTGAACACCCATAAAATTTTGTCACGAGCCGCCTCTGCATACGTGTAATGCAATAGATGACCTACAAGGCCTTAAGGATTGTTGTCCAGAAAGAATATTTAGTGACAGATAATTAATTTACGTTTTATGAGCTACAAAATAATTGAAGACATTTTTTATGTTCTTCGGTCAGTGCACTATATAAGGTGCATTTGCGATATGCAGTATGCTATCAGTTTTCTTTAATGACTAGTCTGATTTAAGTACATATTAGCTGCGTAAATCTTTTTTATTCTATACTAGCGGTCCGCCCCGGCTTCGCCCGTGGTACAGGTTTACGTTTTCTCTACATAAGAACCATCCTCGTACTTCAAGGAATATAATAAAAAAAGAATTATCGAAATCGGTTCAGCCGTTCTGGAGTTATGCGCTTACCAACACATTTTGCGATTCATTTTTATATATAAAGATGTATTATAGTAGAGCCATTTTAATAGGCAACATTTGACAGTTCAACAAAATTCAACAACGTAACCTAGTAACGACGACATAGAATAACATTATATTTCGTTTTGTTAGAACTGCACATTTGCTTAACTTTTTTCAATTACGATTACATATTTATAATAATAATGACCGATGCAACTAATTTTAAGATTTGATTTTACTGATAAACCATTCTAAACATAATAAACATTTTCTTATTTAAAGAACTGACGTCGCTACAATTTTGTGTCAATAAACCTTTTTTCTTTATAAATACCAGAGACGTTACTCTAAAAATCGAAATCTGACATCTAGAATCGAATGCATTGGTTACTTAATGGGAATAAAAATCATCATAAATTATTGACATGTGTTTCAAGTTCGATTGACAATTGTTTCAAGTCCGTATCGATTAATTCGCTTTAATCGATGTTTTTAAGCAGGTTACCACCCTATGAAGATAAAATTGATAGACGTCAAATGTTGCCTATTAAATTGGCTCAACTATAAGTAGAAGAATAATATACAAAATGTTTGAATAAACCGTTCATGAAATTTCAAATTAGAATCTAAATGAAAGCCCTATACTTTGCTTATTTGCCTTTCAGCCTTCCGTATTCTGACAGGATAAATAAACAAATTGCTTTGCGCTTTAAATATTGGCAGGCAAAAATAGATCCCGTGGGGAATCTTGCAGTCGCTCTTTAAAAACTAAATTGTTAAAATACATAGGTACAGCTATTGGTAATTATTTAATTAGTCGAATACATAATATTATATTTAATTAATTGACTTTAGGATAAATAGCGGCTTTTCTTGAAATGAGGATATTTGTTTTGCAATTATTTAAGATAACTGTATATGTTTAATAAACTAGTAAGCAGTTAGCCTTAATAAAATTACATAGGCGAAAGTTAAGTGCAGATTTCAAGGATTGTTAATAAATTATAAGACAAATATTATTGTTTCTTGTAAATGTATAAAGGTTTTTATTACTTAATTTATTATTATTTGCTTAATCTGTAATGTGTAATTATATAATTAATTATGATACAATATTATTATTACTTTAATAAATAATAATATTTTCTTATGTGTTTTGTTTTTTTTTTCCCGTTTCTTTATCTACTTGAAAATACTTATGTACAAAAAAATTAAAGAATATAATAGCGGAATTTTTCTGAAACCCACAAATGACTAAAAGATTTAATTGCTTTGTTATCAATACAGTATGCAAGGAACCCCATATGAGTACCTATTTAAGATGCCTTGAAAGAAAATCCGCTCCTACGCAACTACAGTATACTTTGCCATTATGTACCTATATCGCTTCCAAGGCGGGAGCGGACGCGCAAATTGTTTGGGGAATAAATTTTATGTTTATTCGTCAGAGACACCGTAAACTATTTGTTTGAGTGACACATCTTATACTGTGAAGTGATTCTGTGCTCGTAGGATAAAACCCAGAAATCGAGGATTACCGTCAAATTGCAAGAGATATAAGGGCGGGCAGTTCCTATCGTCCAAAACAAAATGTTACGTTTTGGACTGCTATTATTACTTGTCACAGGTACGTTCCTAATATATTCCTACTATATAATTTTAGTAAGCAATAAGTACTAACTCGTTATTTACATTAGGCAAAAAAATATTAATAAATAAATTAACGATATTCTCACAGAAGATATAGTTATTAACAATTTGTAATATTAATATACCACTGACAATGACGAATACCTACTCATACATGTGAATAAGAGCTGTTATTTTAAAATAGCAAACGAACAACCGATTTTTTATATTATTTATACGTATAGAAATACAATTACATGTTTTTTTATATTTATTTTGTCATTCAAAACAAAACATTTAACGGTCTTTTATCGTGTATGATAATGCAAAGCATCTAAGCGATCTCGTCATTCAGTGTTATTATTGTGTATTATTCATAGCTGCATCTTTCCGTGTATTGAGAGGCCTTCATTGTAGAGTATAGAGGCATGCGCGTCCTCTTATCCCAGATTAGATAATAATACTAACTCTATCGAATAATTCGAATAATCGGCGCGTGCGATACACACTGAGGTCGCTCCCGACCGCCGTGGTATTTTTAACATTCCCGGACCAACTCAAGGTTGGCCAAGATAGCCGCTTATTCATTTGGATATGACCTAATTTTATAAGATATTCAAAAATAATGTATTAATAGATAAAATGGAATACAGATGCAAACTAGGAGTTCTTGATATCCTTAATCCTTTACAGTGAACTCATAATTTTGTGCTTACAATTATGAGTAAAAGATATAAATTATTTATTATTTTTACGAACGTAGGTATGTAGTATGTAATTTGCTAGATCCTATAAAAAATATGTAGGTGGACACCTAGTTGTAAATCATATTGAATGGTTTTAAACATAACGATGATCTATGACCGTGGTGTAGGACATTTAAATTATGTTCAGCTAAAATAAATATCTGCCCACATTCAATGAAACTCACTGTTACGAAAACATTTTATTATACGGAACGGATAGTTGGTAAAATAGTTATGAATATGAAATTATAAATTTGTCTATTTACATATATGTACCTACTCTCCCTCATAACTACCTACGATCTTATATCCTCATTTTTATTAATATCTGAAATTTTACTATCTTGTTGCCTATATGTCCCTAAAAGTCTTCTGAACTGTAGCTGTGTGGTTAGTATCTTAACTAAAAAGGTTCCATATTCTAATTTAAATTAAAACAAGAATTCACAAAATTAGCTATATTGTACACATCTATTACCACTACTATAACTTGCTTCTGAGAGGCATCCTTCCACGGTTTTCCTAATCCTTATGTACCAACGGACTGAGGGGGTTAGGATTACAGTTGTGTTTGAAATAAAATATTTCTCCTTCACCTTTGTCTAGTCTCTTAAAAATAAGCTGAATTTACTATTGTAAATTGTTATTATTAATTTATAATTATATATAAATACATAATTACAAAATGTTATTTTCCAGTCAGTAAACAACTGTCAATATCGGAGTTTAGCGTACAAAGTCCAGTCAAAGAGGGTGATGATGTTCTTCTGCAATGTCGGTATAAATTAGATCAAGATGAATCTGATAAAGCGCTATTTGTCAAATGGTGGTTCACCCCTATGAATGGCAGCAGTGATAATAGGAGCCAAATCTACCAAAGAATAGTAGGCCATGAACCTTTTTCAATGCATCACGATATAAGTAAGTTTCAACTTATACATATATATTTTTAAACTAATAATTGCTCAGGTACGAAGGTTAAGAACAATATTTACCTACCCATTCATTTTTTTCCTTTAGAATTATAGTTTTGTTTGTATTTTTTTTACAGCACAATAAAGTGTATAGATGTGGCAGGCAAATTATTGTACCTAAAATCTCGCCGTTTACAAACGCGCGGCATCGCGGCGGTCTAAATTTATGAGCGAAAACACATTTATAGGAAACTAGCTTTCCGACCGCGGCTTCGCCCGCGTTTTCAAAGAAAAACCCGTTCCCGTAGGATTTCCGGGATAAAACCCATCCTATGTCCTTTCTCGGGTATCAAAATATCTCTATACCGAATTTCATGCAAATTGGTTCAGTAGTTAAGGCGTGATTGTGTAACAGACAGACAGAGTTACTTTCGCATTTATAATATTAGTAGGTGTAGTGTATCTATGAAATAGATACACTACATCGTATGGATTAATTAACATTCGCATGTTTGATGTTTCAGAAATAGTGGAAAATGACGACATTTTATTGCTGAACGTTTCGGTGAAGGACTCTGGAACATACGAATGTGAAGTTTCGAACATAGATGAAGTTCGTGTATATAGAGATTTAATAGTCTACAGTAAGTACGTGTTTATTTCATCACATTTTAGTATTATGTATAATTATAAGGCTTATATCATTTTATTAAGAACATGGACCATGGTGGTGCAACGGTAAAATAAGTTTTGAAATTTGTCTAGTTAAGTCAAAAAAAAATGAAAAACTACTCCTACACGTCTTGTACTACACTTACAAATTCTCTCCCGACCACTGTTTTTAAAATTATTCTAAAATTGTGTGCGTCTACCTACTCTTTCTATGGTTTTTTATATACGTTATAATATCAGGTCAATATAAGTTGAAACCTTAAATATGTTTTCTGATTATCTTATATATAAAATTCTCGTGTCACAATGTTAGTCTGCATACTCCTCCGAAACGGGTGGACCGATTCTTATGAAATTTTCTGTGCATATCGGGTAAGTCTGAGAATCGGCCAACATCTATTTTTCATATGTACCACGGGCGAAGCCGGGGCGGACCGCTAGTTATATATAAAATTCTCGTGTCACAATGTTAGTCTGCATACTCCTCCGAAACGGGTGGACCGATTCTCATGAAATTTTCTGTGCATATCGGGTAAGTCTGAGAATCGGCCAACATCTATTTTGTACCACGGGCGAAGCCGGGGCGGGCCGCTAGTTATTTATAAAAAATATGTTTATTAACCTCCTAGTTACATCAATCTATATTTTCTTCACGAAGTCGTAAGAAAGCCAATATTTATCTACAAAATCCAAAGAAAATAAATTTTATATTAGATATACATATTATATATTAAAATTGACTATTATAATTTACAAAGAAAAAATGATTTTCAGTGGTTCCCAATTTCCCAAACATTTTATTCTAGCTAATAATTGATGAATGATAACTCCACGCTTTTGCCAGCGTCTTTCGATAGGTTATAGATTGAATGATAATTATTATTAAAAACCTTTACAGCTACTGGCAGTGGTGTCGAACTGGACCTTTCAAGAACAGAGGACGGACCCGATGAAGATGAGGACGAGGATGTAGTTATCACGTGTTACGCGACGGATGTGTCGCCGTATCCTGATCTCACTGTTACTGTTAATGGGTTCGTTGACAATTTCTGGTATTTTTGAAGTGAAAACTTCTTTAGCGGCGTTGGGTATAAAATCTTAAACTCGCGTCAGGACACGTGGCCTGATCGAAAAAGCGTAAGACGGATGGTTTTTTTTAGCCCTTTTATTCCATGCGTAAGACGGATACCATTCCAAAATATCAAACATGCTGAACGTAAATAATCAAGTTTTCACTTCTGCCGGCACTCCCGGAGTGCAACCCGTCTTTTTTTTATGGAATGGAATTCTGATAAACCTTGGCTAAGCGAGGACATTGTAGTGGGATGCGACTGCTTTGTACTTAAGTAATAAAAAAAAAACATTTTCCGACTAATTTTTAACTTAGTTGTATATAGATACGACGAATATAATAATGACTTCTTTGTCTTTCATTTATATTGTAATATTTTTAAAACCCGTTTTGGCTCGCTTTTAACATAGTAGCGGTTCACTACAGCTCCGTCCATGGTACCTACCTATGCATTGTATAACCATTAGCCAATATAGCATACAGAGATCATGTTTATATTCAACGGTGAAAAGAAACGTTTGAAATCGGTCCAGTAGTTCCACAGATTAGCGCGTAACTGCAAACTTTTTTTAATATTATTAATATTAAAAGTATCAATGACAATAATTACCGGTACCTATATGTTTGAATCGTCAATCGCCATCGTATTTTGCTTATAAAATATAACGACGCAAACACTCATTCCAGAGTCATTGTAAATTCGTCAAAAGCTGTAATAACGAATGAAGAATTGTTCGACGTGTACAGCAACAGTACGATTAGCGACGACGATGCCGCTGGCGCCGAGATCAAATGCGAACTCTCGTTTCAAGACGTGCAAATTACAGACGAATCACTGATCGTCACCCAAACCTATAGTAGCACTGGTATGTACTTAAATGATAAATCTAAACTGTCATAAACACTAAATAACTATTATTATTCAGTATACCTACTAAATTATTAAAAGCAATGGTTGATAAGTTTCAGAACGTGATTGTTCCCTAACCAGTGACAAGGATTTTCTTTTTATATCTAGTTTAAATAAAAGAATTAAACAAATTCGTTATACTTTATCAACCAAACAATATCATGGTTTTATAACCAATTATTTGTTTATATGGCGGTGTCGATTGAAAAAAAGAAGTGTTAAGACAATATGCAAGATGTTTGTAGTTATGTAGTTCTTAACAAAATTTGTACTAAGTAGGTACGTAGGCATGTGGTCCTGTGAGCACAGATTGCATGTCAATTATTGTATTTGACTAACATCGACACAGCTTTTGAGATTTTTCAATTATCTGAGGACGAACGAATTGCTTGAGCACAAAATTTTAAATAATCTCATGCATGTGCGAATTTTACTGTAAGAAAAGATCGATATCAATTTAATAAGGCCTAAACATTAATATTTTTATGAAAAATAACACAAGAAGTGTTTAATTGAGTTTGAATTTATGCGAATATTACCTATTTATTATACACATAGAAGTGAGCCTAAATAAACATGTTGCCTATGAAAAATGCATGTTCCTAATGATATCCTATGAAACATGGCACGACCGCCCCAGTATTATTTTGTTCATTGAGATAGATTGAGATATTTTCATTCCGACAAAAATGGAATATTTTTTAATAAATGTAATAATATGGAAGGAGATTAGAGCCAACGAATAATAATTTATATTCGTAGGTTGAAGCCTGAAGGACTAAAACGGGCTGAACAATCCCGCTTCTGGTTTCTAATGTCATCTTCATTCCTAGTAATCATTAATGACAATATCTTATTCTCATATCAATTGTATTGACATGTAAAAAAGAAGCATAAAATGCAACGATACCTAAATTAACTTGCTTTGGTTGTTAACGCAGCTGAGCCTCTGACGGAGAATTCCACAGAAATGGTTACTACTACGGAGGCCACTGAAACCGATATGTTAAACTGTAAGTTTAGAAACCCACATACCTACCAAACTTTACCCTCCTTTACTTCAAACCACAGCTTCAAACAATATACCAATTCCAAAAGTTTTCCTTAAATTTCTAAATATCTTGTTAAAGTGTCTCATTATCACTCCACATTCTCCGTTACTTTAGTAAACAATAAACATTTCCACAATTAATAAATTATTTAAGTACCTACGAAAAATTATCTGTTTAAAAATAAACTTACAAATCCCTGACAAGGAAATTAAGGACAAGAAGGAACGAAGCCAAGGAACAATTAAATACTAAGTTTAATTAGTGTGCATGCTTGTATTAAATTCAAACGTTGATATTTAACGCTTCACCTAACAAATGCTTTAATAAAACACTACCTACGGAATTGAAGCTACGCCTACAGATAAAGTATAAACAATGTATAGTTTAATGAGTTTAACTTTAATATGTACCTACATATTTTTTTTACCGTAAATTTGATGATAACAAAGCTTACTGTTCAATACTACTCTAAAAGGGGTGGGAACGCTACCAGTAGGTAGCACCTAGAACTTTAGTATTTATGAAATACTAAAGTTCTAGGTTTTTTCTTATGAACCCGTGAAGTTCTCGAATGCGATCGGTTTTTACATGTTTTCTGCTATTTGAGTGTAATAATGCCATCTACGACTTCCTTTTCCCGGTTTATTCCCCGAACAGACCCGAATCCAGATCTTACATACACCATAATGTGAACCTACGAAAATAATAGTACATTTCCTTTGCATAATATGATAACCACATAATGAATTATTTTTTCAGCTGGGAATGGCGTCACACCATACTGGATAGTACTTCTGCTTGCATTATTTTTTATGTATTAAAAATGTTTGTAATATTATGAATGAATTAAACGTTGAATTTTAATATTTTGTTTTATTCTATCCAGCTGCTTAGGTCTCTAATAGGTATTTTTGGATAACTTTATTTCTCACTAGCGGTCCGCCCCGGCTTCGCCCGTGGTACATATTTACGTTTTCTCTACATATAAACCATCCTCGTACTTCAAGGAATATAATAAAAAAAGAATTATCGAAATCGGTTCAGCCGTTCTCGAGTTATGCGCTTACCAACACATTTTGCGATTCATTTTTATATATAAGAAGATTAAAGTCTTTGGGTGAATTATAAACAAAAGCCTTTTTCAACATATTATGTTTATTTATTTACAAGTTCTCTGGTTAATTTTTAACACATTTCTCAGGTACAATGCCTCCTAAGGAAGTCCACTAACATTTATACTGTTTAAAAGAGACAATGACCGGGAGATACTGACACAAAATTTCGAGTCATTTGTAACAGGATGGCGGTTCTACAGGGTTCTTAGTACGCAATGACAAATAGAAAAATGATGGTGTGAACGCTGGTACCGGCGGCTTAGTCGCGTGGGCGTTAGTCGAACTCGTCGGAAAATAGCGAAAGTCAAACGATTTGTAACAGTATGGCACTTATTTTTCCTGGAAGTTTGAGGATCAAAGAATATAAATACAAAATTTCAAAGATCTAGGTGTTGGAAATCTTCACTTATATAAATTAATACTAAATTAATTTTTCAAGTATGACAGCACTTTTTCCCCCTACTAGAAGTATGGCAAATATAATAATGGTCACATTTTATCAAATACTCTCCAAAAATCCAAATGCAATACTGGTACAAAAAGTTTGGCGAAATAAATTTTTTTTGCAGATTTTCGGCGGTATGGCGACCATTTGGAATCGTCCGAAAAGTATGGCATGGCGATTTTCGTAAATGGCTGCACGACGATGGTTACCTGTGCAAAAGTTAGCCTGGTACAAATGGTTGAATAATTGTTTTATTTAAATCAACATATTCGCGTCGGTATGGCGGGCTGTACACCGGAAAAGTATGGCATGACACTACCGCCTACTTCTTTTTTATGGGCTATCGGAAAATACTAAAATTTTTGTGTTACAAATCGTTTGACTTTCGCTATTTTTCCGACGAGTTCGGCTAACGCCCACGCGACTAAACCACCGATACCAGCGATCACACCATCATTTTTCTTTTTATCATTGCGTACTAAGACCCCTGTAGAACCGCCATCCTGTTACAAATGACTCGAAATTTTGTGTCAGTATCTCCCGGTCTATTAGTAAATTTTTGATAATAATGACACATCACTAAATCAGTCACTCTGGTTTCTCTAAAAATTACAAAAACAGTTTTTTCTAGCTATCTTTCATGTAGCTATAACACTCACAAATAATCACACGAACAAGTGGCAACATTGATGCGCGCAAGAATATGCAGCCAGTAATAATAATAACGTCGTGACATTCTCATTCTGAATATAAATACGCCAGCCACACACTCGACGAGTGGTATAGGAAGTAACGAGGAAAGTAGGCAGAGGCATAGTGTGGCCACGTTACTCGTCATGCCACTCGTCGTGCTCATCGTCCTAATCACTGCTCCCTATTTTGTCGGTTTTTACGTGCGAGTTCAAGGACCGGCAATACGAGTGCGAATGCCTGGCCACATGGCACATACTCGCGCGATTGCAGTCCGCGTCCGCATCGAGCGATCGCGCAAGACGCACACGTATGCAAAACTGGAAATTAATAATTATTTCGTTGCCAAGCATGGAATGGTCAAATGAAAAATTGTTAATGTTTTTTTATGTTTGAGGACGACGACGACTATGTATATTTCTTTTTACTACATTAATATAATAAGCTATACTAAAAATGTATAGAGCACACGCTGCCACCGTTTCGACGTCCATTGTGTGCGACAAGGCAAATGACAAGTGATGGTGAGGAGCGTCGCGATTAATCGCGCGAGTAGAGCAGTGTGTGGTCAGAGAGAGCAATGTCGAGGCGAATAACGGCAGCGCGATGAGCAGGACGAGGAGCATAGTGTGGCTGCGGTATTACATTATTCATGCAGTAATACATATTTCAATTACCAAATTGTACATAAAAACCTTACATTATTAAAAATACTAAAAAAATTACAATAATTACACAACATTGTTTATACAATCTCATGTATGTATAAAATAATAAATACAACGCATTTAAAAAATATATCAAAACCATAGATAGCAGCCCATTATATAGTGTACTTTTGTGCTTACTTAAAAATATTATAACTTAAATAAAGTATTATCTTTATACACACTTAAAAATTCATAAATCTTTGGTTCATATTTAAAAGCATTTATTTACTACATAATAATAATATCAATTGGCCTAAAACTATTTACAACATTCGTAAATTTACTAATTATATATTTGCATTTATTAAAAACAGGCCATTTATTTATCAATCGATCTTTCAAAGAACATTAAATAAATCCTTCAATTATTTATCTACCTTTTTTTCTTATCTATTAATTAGAAGTAAGCAATTAGCATAACAATAATTTTAGCCTCAAATATTTCTAAACATTCAAATTTATTTCTCTTTCAAATTATTATTCAAATATATTTTTTATCTAATGTTTGTCTTGAAATCTTTACATTAAAATTTCTAAATTTGGCATATTTTAACCCTTAACTTGAAGAAAGGTATGATTTATAACTTAAAACCAACTCACTGCAAAAATGTATTTAAATGTGGACATTTTATAGCATTGCTTTTTTTGCAATAATCACATAATCCAGGAACATAATTTATGTTACATTTACATATACATAATACATTATTGACAAATAATAGGTGTTTTTGATCTTAACTATAAAATTAATTGTCTCTGTATGGCCTTGGAATCAATTACAAAAATATTTCTTATATACATTACTTACAAGAAAAACATACCATAACAATGTCTTTAATAAATTATTCTTTAAATATTTTAACAACTAATTTATTGGCCAAATATTAGTAAATATAAATATTGTCCATTCATAAAAGGTTTCATAAATTTTATAATAAAATGAATAATATTTTTATACATATAGTAAAAAATATATTACTATTAGGGTATTAAAACCATTAGGTTGTTGTTATAGAAAACATGTATGGTTCATTTTTATGCTAAGTACGCTTAAGTCAATCAAATTGCAGTAAATGCATAAACTCTTAAATGACATGCATAACTTATTTATTTATACATATTAATAGTTTAATTAGGTTCTTAGTTTATTCAGCTTTGGCCTTCACCAACATATCTTTGGCTCTTAATTTAAGAGGCTTTGGCCTTTATTGGTATTTAATATCTATCGTCATACCCAACTACATGTTGTGTATAATTTTCATTTGGCATAAATTAATATTTGATCAGCAGTCACATAAGATAATTTAAAAAAAATCCACAGAAACATCGTAGTCACTTACAACATTAAATTCCAAATAGACAAGGTGAAGAGAGAATTTTCTAAACACTTATTCTACTGTTCAATGTTAAAATTGAAATATTTAACAAATATTTACCTTACTTTTTATCTGAAGAAATCATTATACATGAATTGTGTCTACTTTTACGACAAGCATCCAGGTTAGCATCAGCTGCTGCAGCTACTGATGTCAACGCTACAGTTTTATCAAAGTCAATTGTTGTGTAACCAATGCTTGCCATAGGTAATGAGGGGACAGCATTAGTACTTGAACTTTTATCAATACTGTTTTGTGAAACCATTCGGCTTCGGGCATGTGATGAATAAGATGCAGTGCTTTCGTTTTTCGAACTATTATATGACTGACTCTCAGGGCTAGCTGCTGAGATATCAGTTTTTAGTGTTTCTTTATTATTATCAATATCCAAAATTGCATAGTTAACTTCCAACTCTTCAACAGGAGACATAGATGTAAATGTATCGGATTCTGAAAATTTCTGGTGATGTTCATGCTTCACAAATTTCATGCTTTCAGAAATTTCACCAATCATAAGATTTGCATATGTGTTGACTTCTGGATTTGAGCCAATAGTTAAATTACAATACTCCACTGGTCTAGGTGTGACTGGTGTAACAGGTGTTATAGGTGGTTGGTCATTTTTATTTTCTAAAGGAATGTTTTCATTTGGGGCAATGTTCACATAAAGTCTGGCTGCTTCTTTATGTTCCACATTTAATTGTGCATAATGTTCACTTGAATGGCTAGTTGTTGGTGATAATGCCTCATCTTCAGGTTTTTTTGTATCGTTTGCTTTATTAGGAGAAGCCTGATTTGACAATTTCTTTTCAGTATCTGTGTCATTCTCCATGTATCGACCCTCAAGAAACCGTGTTTCATCTTCAATATCCCTTATAGCAATAAGAGCCATTTCACGTCTTAAAGTCTTCCTAAGCATTGCCAAATCTCTGTTTATATCATTTGTGTATACATGTTGTACCAATCCACCTTCAGCCTGGTTATTATTATGCTCTCTTTTAAATTCTCTTACTTGATAGACATTGGTTGCTTGAGTATTTGTTTGAGATCGAGGATATAAAGGCATTACTTCGAGTATATCTGCACTTGATGGAGATCTTGGTGTTGGGTTTCGTGGCAGGGGAGGCATTGCTGCGTTTGACGTGTTATTGTTGTCAGGTTGGCCATTATCCACTGAAGATCTATGCACGACAGTGGCTTGAAGAGTTTGTCGATTTTGAGGTGATGGAGTAATCCTTGAAACTGGATATGGAGCTGAATCCTGAACCACATTTCTTAACTGAATTTGTTGTTGCAATGTGCGAAAAAGAAATGATGCTCTACGGCATCTAAAAGCATATATTCCTTCACCGGTTTCACATCTTCTACCTAAAAAATAAATGATTTTCGAAAAATTAAAATGGATAAAAACAACGATAACACTTCCATATTATTATAACTCCTGAATTAATTTCAACAAAAACAAAATTTACCTGATTCGAAGCTAAATAATTCTCCTTCAAACCCATATCGTCTTAGGGAATGTAGGGGCCATATAGTAGAGTCTCTGCCTTCTCTATATAGTATTATATTAGATTCTGTGATTTCCAATTGACCAGAACACAAATCCGATCCACGTTCATCAATATTAATGACACGAAATATATTAGGATGCAAGTCTGATATGTCTTTTTTACTCTGAAAGCACCCCATTACGGCTTTATCTCCGCAAAATGTACGATTCTAGACTTGGCCTTCAAAACATAATTTTATACACTGCACTCTATGCATATTAGATTCTCATTTCCCATTTGAAGAGGATGTTTCAATTACTTCATCTCACTAACAATAACAACAGTCTCCTAATTTTATGTAATTAAATACGTGATTTCATTTCAAATACGAATTTATGACAAAATTGACATTTATTGTAAACATACTTTTTTTGTTGAATTTACCACAGATCTTCTTCAGAAGAAAATTGTTAAACAGATAAAAAACCAACGATTTATGGTAACATCATCGGTTAGGTCGCGTTTCCACCTGCAAGTAAACTCGCGGAAGTCTTGCATGAGTTCCTTGCAATATCGTTTACATGTCCTGCAATTTATTTATGCAATAAAATATGTCCTGCGAGAAGCTCGCGGATCATAATATCGCAATTAATCGCGGAGGTATTTACACACGAGATCTTACGAGTGTCGGGATCTTGTCGGGATAGGAATTACTGTCACAATTTTTCTAATCTACTCTGTAAAATAATGCCGTCAAGATGCGCACGTGTAGCAGCTACATTATGAGCTACATTATATACCTAACAATTTTATTGTCGAAAAAGAAAAAAAGATCAATTTGGGTTCGAGACTGGATTTCTAGGAGACGTGAAGCTTTTGCTTACCATAATTTATTACGCGAAATACAATTGGAAGATGGTCAATAAAAACAAATATATAAAAAAGACGTGTGGCACTCGGGGACTGCCGCGGTAAAGCTATTGCATGCTATGCCTTCAAGCCACACCTCCGCGCCCGTCGGAGTGGGGTCTGGGGATCGTGAGGTTTTTCGTTACTAAATTTCTGGATTCGGTCCCCGCGCTCAAGGCCCGCGATAGAAGCTATGCAATAGCGACAGAGACAAAATAGTTGCCGGGCAACTAAGTTGCTCGTGGGCGCTCGCTCTAACTATTCCCGGAAGTCGTTACCGTTTTTCTTCTGGTTCTTCGGAATCTGTGTTTGGAATAAATAAAGGGGTAATATCCGAGTGTTATGGTGCTGCAATTAAAAAAGGTACATATTTAAATCTCAAGTAAAAGAACGTAAGTAGGTACACCGTACAGTAAAACATTGATCTACATATCTTCTCTTTATATATAAAAATGAATCGCAAAATGTGTTGGTAAGCGCATAACTCGAGAACGGCTGAACCGATTTCGATAATTCTTTTTTTATTACTTATATTCCTTGAAGTACGAGGATGGTTCTTATGTAGAGAAAACGTAAATATTATGTACCACGGGCGAAGCCGGGGAGGACCGCTAGTATATAATATATAAGAATGAAACCCGTTTTCCTTGGTCACGGCATCACGCGTGAACGGGTGGACCGATTTCGATAATTCTTTTTTTATTATATTCCTTGAAGTACGAGGATGGTTCCTATGGAGAGAAAACGTAAATATGTACAACGGGCGAAGCCGGGGCGGACTGCTTGTTAATTAATAATTCAATGAAATATTAATACTTAAGTACCTTATTAAGATAAAAATTCATCGTAATAATAATACCATTTCGGTAAAAACTGAAAATCACGAAAGCCACCTTTTTGACCTTTGGTCTCGAATAGTTTTTTCCACAGAATACATTATAGGTATATAGACGGGTTTTTCCAAGTACCTACCGGAATGACGAGGAATTTTAATATATTAACTATTATGACTGACCGGATAGCTTGGTTGGTACTTGGTAGTGACCGTGCCTTCCAAGCCAGAGGTCGTGGGTTCGAATCCCACCCGGGGCAAATATTTGTGTGATGAACATAATATAGATGTTTGCTCTGTGTCTGGGTGTTAATCCATACTAATATTATAAATGCGAAAGTAACTCTGTCTGTCTGTCTGTTACTCAATCACGCCTAAACTACTGAACCAATTTGCATGAAATTTTGTATAGAGATATTTTGATACCCGAGAAAGGACATAGGATAGGTTTTATCCCGGAAATCCTACGGGAACGTGTTTTTCTTTGAAAACGCGGGCGAAGCCGCGGGCGGAAAGCTAGTTATCTATATTATAAGTATTTATTTAAAAATTATATATGTATGTTTATCAGCCATCTGGTTTCCATAACACAAGCGATAGCTTAGTATGGGATCAGATCGTGCCGTGTGTGAAAAATTGTCCTGTCCTGTCCAGAAATATTTATTATGTTTTGAACAATTTTTAGCTAATATGAAGTTTTGCACTATTGGATGTCTAGTTAAACAATATATATAATAAAACAAATAAATATTTCAGGACAATTTTCACACATATTGAAAAACTTGAAAAAATTGTGCCAAAAAATTAATTTTAAACTTCATGCGTTTGATAGTTTGCACAAAGACAGGGCATCGTCTGTCGGGTGGGTTTGTAGATCTTAGATTTAAAAATAAACTCATTTCTTGAGTAAATTATTTTAATATGCATAATAAAATGTACAGTGGTAGGTAACGATATGGTATCAGTATCAGTAGACAGTAAATAGTAATACTTATAACTTGCGTCGTATTATAATTTCACAGCTGTCAATAAGAAGTTTGATGAATTTCAAATCTTGAACATCAATTTTTGCTTCCGACGACTTCTTATCTATTTGTATTAAAATATTTTGCAAGAGAGATACCGTTGATGTTAGAGATGGATTCGAAGGTACCGAAGGGTCTGGAGGCTGCAATGAAATGGAAAACATGAATCCTGCTGTTATAAAAGCATCGTTAATTGAGAAAATAAAAATCAGTACAAAGTGAAATTCTCCATTTTTAACTATTTTTGCCCGTAACTTCAATCGCACTGTCCTGTAACTTTTCTATATGGGGGTGATTTTATAAAATTATTTAGTAGTAGTAGGTAGTAGCACCATTTTGGATTTTTTTAAATAATAATTAAACTAGATTTATCCCAAATAAAAATAGTTTATGTTATAGCAATTCGACTTTACAGTTTTATACACACGCTAGACGTGTTCGTCACGTGTTTGTAGCACCGCTGCGGCCGCGGAGCGGGCGGCATGTCACTTGACGCGGTGTGCGAGAAGCACACAATAAATTATGGTCATTGTGTGTAATAGAGGCAAGCCTCAGTGTGCGTCCACACTGAATGCGCGGTGGCGGCGGCCTAGGCGGGCGCGACGAGCGGGCGCTCGCGGTGGCCACACCGACGCGCGAGCTCAAGTAGCGGTTCGACGTTTTTCGGGTGTTGCAAACTTTGGACGATTTGCTATTTTTACTAGACAGTCCGATTTTGAGATGAGATCATTATAGAAGTTGTACACGAAATAAATAAAACAGAGAAATAACGGGTGAATCTTATATGAAGAATTGAGATTATACCCTACAAAAGTACTGTGGTGTATATAAGTGTTTTAGATTGAATCGCACTTATAAATAAAGAAGTTTCACTTCAACAATTTAAGTATTTACCGCTATTTTACGAAAAACATTAAAGGATATAATATAAGAAGTCGAGCGACAAGACCGAACTGGTTTGATACCCCCGCCGTCCGCGCATTGGGTCGCTTGCTGACTAGGCCCGTAGTGTGGCCAGAACGCGCGGATAGGAGAGTTTGAAAACTACGCGCGCTGGCTCGCTCATTACCGTCGCACTAGGCTTCCGCCATAGTCATTTCAATGTGGCCGCAAAGGCGCGTTTCATACGTTTGATATTTCGCGCCCGCCGTCGCAACCGCGCTAGGCTCGCAGTGTGGACCTGCACTTATATTGTGCTTTTTTGCTTATATTGCGACGTTTTTCGGGCTTAGAAATTCAGAATTATTTTTCCTTAAGAAATTATGAGAATTAACGTAACGATTTTTAGTAAACAAATAAAATAGGTACGTTATATATTTAACCAAAAAATTAACAAGTAGGTACGTGTTTAACCGCATGCGCGGATTGACTGATACAGCAGTGAAGACGATAAGTAGGCCTACGTATTTTCTAAAATATTAATTTGCAATTAAATTTTACATTTCATTATTTACCTACATAGTTAGTGTAGGTGTACATATTATTACTGATTCTGATTTTACAAGAGCAAATACAAACCGTGTTCTGCATGCGTTTATATAGTTGTGGGGGCATCGAAACAATCCACTCTGCCTGATTGGAAGAATTTTCAAGACTTTTCTTCAGCCTTTGTATCGTAATAGCAAGAATAGGTGGTAACACGGATTCTGGTTCATTTATTAAAACTAAAATATTTTCTGCGAGGCTATCATAACCTGAATGATACAATCCGATAATCTGAAAAGTCGATCAAACATGATTAAATAAGTAACATGAGTAAATAAGCATTAAAAATCGTAGAATATAGCAAGTGTTATATTTTTATCACTCACATATTGCCGTTGTACGAAACTTTTGTCCACTTCCCAAGACTCAGCTAAACTAGATATGTTATCAATCCATTTTAAACATTCGCTATCATTGTATATTTGATTAATTTCGTCACTGTCGATACAACTAATAGTTTCAATTGCAGTTCGAATCAGTTTTGTCAGATATTTCATTCTT
Source organism: Colias eurytheme (assembly GCF_061535395.1). Classification (NCBI taxonomy): domain Eukaryota; kingdom Metazoa; phylum Arthropoda; class Insecta; order Lepidoptera; family Pieridae; genus Colias; species Colias eurytheme. The sequence goes on from NC_142983.1 coordinate 6,114,340, forward strand.
GGGTTCAATAATTTTTCGGATGGTTTTGTAGAGAATACTTTTTGAGTATTAGCAGCTAAAGCTTCAAGTAAACTCTGATAATCAACATCATATAACGTATCCAAGGGCTTCGATATTTTCAAATTAAAATAACATTGATAGTATATTGTACAGGACATTTGGTGTAGCAGTTTTAACACACTACTGTTAACATTTTTGGTATCTTGGGCTACTTCTACTAAAGAAGGTAAACTTTCATCCCAAATTTTTTCGAATTGTATTGGTTCTTTGTCATGGTTGATTAAAGAAGTAGAACATTGGTAAAAATTTTCTAAAAATAACGTCATGTTTTTAAGAAATTTGATTAAACTTTCACTGTTTAACCCCAGGTCTTGGGAGCAAAGATGATCTTTTGGCAATTTGCCAACCTTATTTACTAAACGACAACTAAGTTCAAAAATCTGTTTAAAATAGGTACACCATGTAATCGAAAAAAGCCCTAATCGTAAGTGCAAATTGGTGATGTGGTCAAGACAGTTCAGTACAGAAGACAATTCTTCAGTTTGTTTCATAGCTTTTTGCCATTCTACAGCATATTCCCAACACATATTTGCAATGATATAGTCCGATTTAGTGCTCAATGGAAATTGACGTCTAAGAAGTGATAACCATTTAAATATTTTAGGATTTTTATCAACACAATTTCTGTTGTTGTCCATAAACACATACAAAGACTGATCTTGGCCTATCGTATCACACATTTCAGAACTAGCAGCCACATCAAATATTTCCATTAATTCATTGACTACAATGGCTTGTGGTGGGACTCCCATACTACATAACCACTTAGCTATCAATTCCGTTACTGATCCTTTTCCTCTGGTATATATGTATTTTAAGTTCACATTAATATTCTCAAGTTTTAGTTTTGTCGTAGATTCGCCAACATAGGAATCTTTGAAAATAAGAATAATGCTAAGGATAGAGATGTCTTCCAGTTTACCGATCAAAATGCCCCACTTTGCATTTTCTGCAGTAACTGATTCCCAATCATCTTTATCGACGACGTTAGTTTCAAATATTTTTACAACCGCCTTACAGGCCATTGCTATTATCATACTTCTCAAGGGACACGACATATTTATTAATATAGTTCGTAAGTCTTCCCACCACAAGGATATTTCGTTATAAGTTATTTTTGTAGCTTCTTCTGAACTGCTGCAAATGTAATATATTATTTCAATGATCTTTTCTATTAGCTCTATATTAAAGTCTTCAAGTGGCATATTCATCAAATGAGTTATAACAAGTTTAACAAGATCTTTAGGATCGATAACACTATGTTTAAGAAAAACTTTTAAATCGGCAACAATTTTTAGTTTTAGAATAGACTTAAAAATATCTGATGCCAAAACACATATTTTGTCCTCGGATAAATCTGATTTTAATACGACACATTTGCCCTTTTCATCAAAATTAAACATAGATATAAATTCTTTATAAGAATTGTTTCTTTTATCCGCAAAAGTAACTTTTGCGTGTTGGTACTCTTTGTATTCTTTTTCTTGGGCAAGTATCAATAATCGTTCTAATACGCAGCTGTCATCTTCCACAAGATGAAACTCGAATGTATCATCTTCATCAGCTGACCTGAGATCTTTTTGATCGATATCACTATCAATATTCACATCCAGTCCATATGACTCATATATTTTGTTAGCCAAGTTCTTCATATCTTCCGTATTATCACCTTTTATATTCTTATAGAATAATGTAACCAATACTATGTTACTGAAATAGTTTTTTACTTTTTGATTCAATTTACTATTTTCTTGAGAGCACAAGCTGTCCCAAAATATTTCTAAACATTCTATAACTATGTCGCTAGATATTTCATAGGTTTTTATCAACAATTCAATGCAGTGCTTTTTAATTTCAAGTGTCTTCAAACTTGAAATACTTTTTATGATTTCAATTTTTTCTTCTTCATCGTGACATCCTTTTTTTAAAAGATCTCTTATGTTACGTAAGATATGCAAATCTTTGGACCGTTCCAAATGTTCTCCTTCTAGAGAATAATAGAATGGAATGTTGAATTTTTTAAGCTTTCCATCTGGATCTATTAAAACACATTGAAATTCAGGCAGGTTTAATTTTTTATGAGAATAGTTCTTTTCCGCTCCTACTAAACCGCATGTGTTATATAAAAGTTTACCATTCTTTGTAGCAGTAAATACTGCTACTCTATTCCCTCTTTGCATTAATCTTATATCTATGAGACCCTTTTTAGGGTTGTATATAATAAGAAAGACTGCTCTTTTTATATCTTTGACGACAGATAGTTGTGGCTTTTTGTTGTCCGAGTCAAATAGCTAGAATAAATGGAAAAATATGAAAAACATTATAAAACATGTCACACTTACATAAAAATGACAATTTTGTAGAACCTACTTGGATAAAGGCGCATTGAGCATCTCTGCATCCTTTGAACAATCTTATTAGATAGCCTTTATTAACATCCAAGACAGAAACTCTACCCAAATTGTCAGTAACAGCAGCTAGTCGTCGATCTGGAGACACGACAACTGATGTTCCGTGACGCTGTGCATCATATAAACCATTACGCATTGTCAAGGCTTCGGCTCGAATAAGTGGTTCAGTACTAGGAGTGGCACTTTCAGTAGAACCACCAAGCCAGCCACTAAAAAAATGTTTCTTATAAATTTCAAGGTATTATTACAATTTGTAATTCATTTTTTTCTATTGCAAATAGAAAAAAGGATTACAGTTTTTGCAAACATCGATCAACAATATCAACTAGGTGTCGCGTCGGCGCAAAAAATTGTCTAGGCGAATAAGAGCGCAATTGAGATTTGAGCTCTTATTCTGTTTAGTTCGATTGAACACAGCCTTTATGTTTTGTGATAAATGCTTATAAGTTTAATTGTACCTGTTTATTACGATTATGAAACAAATGTAACTGTATATTTAAACAAAGTGGAAGTTTTCTATGGGCCCTGGTTGGCTATTGGCTTGGCTACTTTTTCTCCAACCATATAAAATTTCCACTGTATATAAATTGTCAAACAGACTTTAGCTTTGAATTAGTATTGTTTTCACTCTTGCAAAGTTACTATTTGACAAATTCATTTTTGTAAATTTTTATATAAAAGTACATACGGAAGGGCTGATTTAATTTTATTCGCTACAGCACGGGCAACATCTTGAAGTGGTGGTGTGGTACCACCTTCAATAGCATAATGAAATCCCAAATATGGTGTTTGTCCAGTTGCTGATATTAAAGTGTTGACTGGTGGCACTGAGCGGTACCTGAAATTATGATATTATATAATATTATGGTGGCTGGAAAATTTTTAAGTATTGAAAAGTACAATGTTTAAACAATAAAAATCTGACAGTGAGTAGCTAAAATAGTTTCAAAAATATTCACTATTATTTCATTATATTTTTTTACTAGGTTTCCGCCCGCGGCTTCGCCCGCGCAGTCAAAGAAAAACCCGCATAGTTCCCGTTCCCGTGGGATTTCCGGGATTGCGTCATTTTCCCGGGATAAAAAGTAGCCTATGTCCTTTCTCGCGTATCAAAATATCTCCATACCAAATTTCATGAAAATTGGTTCAGTAGTTTAGGCGTGATTGAGTAACAGACAGACAGACAGACAGAGTTACTTTCGCATTTATAATATTAGTATGGATTGACAAAACTACACATAAAAAAAGTTTTTTTTTCGTGTTTAACTCTTATAGATGAAGGGGAAAAAAATTGTTTTCAATCAAACCATATATCAAATCCTCCATAAGTTGAAGCAGCAAGTAAATGATCATATGTATTTTTCAGTTCAAGTCCAACAACTGTAGCATCTGTAATAGTCTCCTGGTCTGTGAATGACCATTTCCGGATAGATATGTTTTTGCTGTCCACTGCATAGTCTTCTTGAATACCTGCATGTACTATTGAGCCATAATATACACTGACAAAATAGTTTATCAGTTTATTTAAAAATTGAGTAACTATTGTATTATATATATTATATTGTAGTAGCTTACAAAATAGTTACAGTAATGAAATATGTAAGTTACCTTTTGCAAGTTGAGCCTTTGCATTTCTAAGGCTTGGAAATAAACTAGAACCAGATATAATATACACACAATGTTGGAATAAAATGTGAATATCATCAGGCAATGTTCCATAGGTACCAGTGTGACATGATATTTTCATGACAGGTTTCTCTTCTAATTTCTCAAGCAATAATAAATGTCCTGTATTAGTGTAGAACCCAACACTACCATTAGCAAATCCTACTATAACACAAAACCAATCTGGTCCATTCTGTAACAGAAAATATTACTGTTCATTTTTATTTTATGCAACTATTTAATAAGTTATTTTATAGAGAAGAAAATAAATATTTTTACAATATTAGCATTACCTGAGATGATTGCTGTGTTGGACAAAGAGAAACTGATAACACCGATGTTATTTCAGAAGGAAGTGTGCCACTCCATGATATAAGATATGAATTACTTTCTATCGAGCTTATCCATTGGGCGGTGAGAAAACAAAGACGATTCTTATATCCAACAGCAAGAAAGCTACCACATGAAGATAGTGATACTAAACATTGAGACAACCAAGAAGTATCTAAAACACAATCGTATGGGTAAGGAATGGGAAAAGATTCCTAGTAGAATATTAGAACAGCATAATTATGGAAAACTAATCGTGTACCATCTTTTTCAACAATAAATAATGCTCTTCCTAAACTTAATATATCACCACAGTCTGCTATTTGTTCAACATTACACATTTTCGTAGTTTAATAAAATTCAAAATAGTTAACGATATTTTTATTTGGCTTAGAGCATAATATTATTTCATTGTGAAAACGTAAACTTATTTATTTTCAGAATATTAATGAAAAAACAGATGACAGCTGTCAAGTGTCAGTATTGTCCAATGTCCAGTCACCAGTATTGTATCGTGAAAAATAAAGGTCCAACACTCAGAGCAATAAACCTATCCTCTGAGGTCCAACAGCACTAGGCGTAACTGCGCGGCAGCGTAGTGACGCGACGCGACACAGCATAATATCAGATAATATCCTTGAAATAATTATTGTAGGTGTAACGCACTACTAACGTACATACTATATATGAGTAGTGTGATCGGGCCATAAAGTAAATGCCTATTCCCGCGTCTGCATTATAGTGGCAATACGCTACTCTAGTCTGCACGCTTGCCAAACTCCAACAATCCGTAGCAATTTCATACATGTGGATTATTTGCCCCATATAATATATTACCTAATTATTATAGATGATTCACGTAAAATACAATATCTTTTTTCATCTAGATATATATATATTACTTGCTCTGTGAATATATTATATTTGCTAGTTATCTGTAGTGCTCTAGATGTCAACAGTCATATGTCATATTTTGTCAAATGCCCGTTTCCACACCCCGCACCCGTTTCCAGTTTTCTAAAGCGTCTTATTTACGGTCCATCTTGACGTACGTCCCGCCAAGGTCATACACGATGCACGACGCAAAACGACAGTGAATAGCGTTGACGTACGTCAATAATTATTATTATTATCTTGCTGGATGTGCACGACCAACTTTTCATCCAGCAAGCACCCCCACCACCGCGAACGTCGTGCAGATGGACAGTGAATAGCGCGGACGTACAGCAGATTAGTGTTGCCAACAGAAATTAATGTAAATACTTGGAAACGTGGCCTATTGGTATTGTTTTTTTTTTTTGTGATAACTTAGTGAGTAGAAGCATGAGCAAGCAAGAAACAGTTATTTTATATTTTTATGTACACAGGAAATACCCAATTATCATTACTTTTGGATCAACCTAGTACATATCTACAGTTTATATTCAGAAGTTATTATTTTAAAAGAACTCCAAGGCGAATTGATGAATAACACAGATTTTATGCAAAAGTCCACTGCAGAAAAATGGCAATTTATTTAAAAAAAATATCTTGACGAATTTGTTTGTTTAAAAAAAATGATTAGCTATATACTCTCTGTTCCCGCCACTTTAGCATTTACTGAAAGAGTCTTTTCGGTCATGAATGTGAAGTGGCGGGAAGAGAGAAACCGAGCTTCATTAAAAATTAATTAAAAATGAGCTCTTGAAATATATAAATTTAGATTTGGAATGTTTGGATTCATATAATTCATTTAAAAATAATGAAAAATTCTTAGTTACTGCAAAAAGTACAAAAAAATACATTTTTAAAAATATTTATTTACTCTTTATTTACCTCCTTTAAAATCAGATATACTCTATTTCTTCAAATAAAAGTTGGCAACCCTAGCCATGCTTGATGCGCGCACGATCGTCAGTAGGATACATCCAGCACCGCGGCCTTGAGCCGACGTACGTCGGGGATTGACCGTGAATACGACGCTTTACTGTGTTGAGTGTTCCTCGTACTAATACCTACCTAATCTGTGCTGTGTTCGAAAAGTGAAAAAAGTAGAATTGTCGTATTTTATGGTATCAAATTGAATATTAAATCGCTGTAAAGCTTAACGTATACATAATATATCGCAATGCAAAGAGAAGAAAAACAATTGGAAGCAACTTTACATGCTATTTTAAACAGAGTTAATGATTTGAAAAGTGCAATTCAAGCTCTAATAACAAAGTTAGAAACTGAATATGAAACTATCCATTGGCCAAGCTTCCTTGATAATTATGCTATTCTATCAGGACATGTAAGTAATAAACTTCTTTTTCAGTAATTAAGCCATTTCAAATGCTAAAATTATGCGTTTGCACTTAAGCAATTATTGTATATTACTTAAAATTTAGGTACCTATCAACTTTTAAGAAATAGACTATTTTAATTATTTGTTTAGGCTTATGTAAACAGTAAATTAAATTTTTAGTTAACAGGCCTTAGTAAAATTCTGCAAGCAGAGTTAGCTCCATCACTGCGATCTGTAGTGGTTTTACCTTTACAACTTGGATGTGAGCGTGACGAGGAACTTGCAAGACTCACAGAGGGCAGAGTTCCAGCATGTACACATGATCTTGTCCCAGATCTCTTGCGGACAAAACCTGAACCTCAAGCTGAACAGAGATTGCAACAACTTAACCATAAAGCCAGCACACTCAGCTATGACACTGCTCAGGTATAAAAATTTTCGTACTATCATATTTCTGTTCATGTTATATTTTTTGTTTTATAAACAGAATACAAATTATTATGTATTTTATTTACTAAGAGGTATTTCTGTTTGTTCAAGTACCATTTAATAAAACTAGCTAACTGTTAAGCTCAAGATTAAACTGATTTGTATTATGTATGAGCTTCTATCTTTTTTTTCTCAGAAACAAGTAGCTCAGTTCACAAAGGTCATCAGTCATGTTTGGGAAATAATATCAAAAGGTCGGGAAGATTGGGAAGGAGAATCTATGAGATCTGCAGGTTTGTGTCAAACAATTTATTTGGCTTGAGTATACAATTAAATTATACTAATGTATATTTTTATTATATTTAACAAGTACTGCAACTACATTATATAAAATTTTTAAGCTTTATGTAAGCTTAAAATTTTATTGTTCATTTTTACATAACATGACATTTGTTAATATTATTTTATATTTTATCACAGGAATGCAACCAACGCACAGCATTGCTGATACACATGCATTGGTCACAGCTGTTGGGACAGGCAAAGGTTTAAGGCCAGGAATGCCACCATGTGTACCCCAAGGAGTTGCCCCTGGTATGGGACCATCAAGAGGTCCCACCCCACAAATGGGACCATCGGCACCAGCCATGCCTAAAGCACCATCAGCTATTAAAACTAATATCAAATCAGCCAATCAAATCCATCCCTATCAACGCTAAAATTATTATATAGGTGAAAAAAAAACAAACATTTTAATAGTGTTATTTATTTGAATTAAAACTAATAAAGCAATTGCAAGAAATAAATTGTTCTTTTATTTGAACCATTACAATTCAAGAACTTACCAATGCACTGGTTAGTCACCAATCACATCCATTTATAATATTATTCCATAGGAAAAACAGTGCAAAACTTTTATAAGTTCTTGTATACATATATTATTAATAAAACATTAAAACATTCTTGGTGTTTAAAGTGATAAGATAAATTAAACAAGCGTTTTTAAAACATACTGTTAATACTATGTGAATATGTTTAAATGCCACATCAGTTTATTGTGTTGACCTGAAACAAAAAATATTTTTTTTAAAGTGAAACTTTTATTACATCGTCTCAAACTTTTTGGTCTGTGTAGCGCATGTCGCGTGTATCGGCTGCCGAGTAGGTATACCTACTCGGCAGCCGACCGTCACGCGACATGCGCTACACAAAGCAGTGTTCGGAACCGTTCGAACAGTTTCACTTTTACCGTGGTTTCATAAAACCACACAACATTTTTAAAGTACATTATAAATCAGAAAAACTAATAATGTAAATATAATAAAAAAGTGAAAAACACATGTGTACCAATTAAATTATTGTAATGTTTCTTGTACTATTATAGTGTACAAGTTTTTAATTAAATCTGTTAATGGGTTTTACCCATAGATAATGAGTCATGTTTAGCCCATATAATATTGTGTGTAAAAAAAATTGGTGGTCTGTAAAGTCGGTTTACTGATGATAGTTGAACGTGACAACGGCCGATTGTGCTTCTTTGTCGCTCGTTCCGCGCTCTCGCTTTTGCTTCAAGACTTACATGGAACGCGTCAGAGCGAGGTAACGCCGCATGAGTCATGTTTTATCGTGCGTGCAGCCGGCTCTATCGAATTATAAGACGTTGTCACGTCAAAAGTAAGTGACATTCGATCACGAGGCGGGACTCGATCCCGCATCCTTTCGCGCCATTCCGGGTCGGATGCCTGACCAACTCAGCCACTCGTGATCCACCAGAGCAATCGAATTTATTCTATTCTTTCAGTTTTATGTGTCTAAGGGACACACCGCGCGCCATATACTATGGGATGGTTAAACTTACAATATCATCAATCTTGAGTATAGCGCGCACAGTCTCCGTGGAGAGCGCGAGCGCGGACGCGGTGACGTGCAGCGGCTGCAGCACGTGCTCGTGGCGCATGTCCGTCACGCGGCCGCGGCGCACGTTCACGCCGGCGCCGCTCGCCGAGCCCGTCGCGTGCGCCGCGCGCAGCTCTGTCACCGTCTCGATCGGGTTCAAACCTGTGGTTGGATGAAAATTGAAAATAAATATTTGCAATCTTATTCTATTCTATGAAGAAAAATTATAAACAAAAAATTACACTACTACTTCTAATAGTAAAAAATGTTGTGTGGTTTTATGAAACCACGGTAAAAGTGAAACTTTCCGAACACTGCTTTATCACTGTGCTATTGCACTCGGCAGCCGACCGTCACGCGACACACAGACCAAAAAGTTTGAGACGATGTAATAAAAGTTTCACTTTAATAAATAGTGTGTATCAATAGTACATGCACTATAATTGAAAACTGCACAATAACATGCCGTTTTCAATTAGTGTTGGTTTTGACTTCTATAGCCTTTGTAATAAGTGTAAACTTATACAGTCAGTAATTATGTCAGGCCATGCATGGGGTAAAATTATGGTATATGAAGTAGCTGTAACTTTTTTATGTGCAATTATTGTATCCACATCCTGAGTATCATTACAAATAGTAGTAAACAAAATATCGCACCTGCATTCTCGGCCAACGTGGACGGTATGACCTCCATCGCGTCCGCATACGCCCTGAGACAGTAATGGTCCGCCCCTGGCGCTGTGAGTGCTGCGCGCGCCAAGGCCGCGGCGGCCGCAGCTTCAGGCGCGCCACCGCCCGGCAGCAGCGCCGGCCGCCGCGCCACGCAGCGCACCGCGCACAGCGCGTCGTGCAGCGAGCGGGCCGCCTCCGCGGTCACCGCGCCGCTCGTGCCGCGCACCACTACGGACACCGTGCGCCCGCCGTTCGAACAACCTGTCATCTGTGGTTATAACATTGGATTTTATACATTTTTGTGATTTCTAACCATGTAGGATTCGAGGTATTACAAAGTCTTTATATATTTATTAGTAGGTAGATATTTAAATGATTGCTATTTATATGTTAGTTTTTTATTTTCTTTGTTGTTACTTTAAAACTCAAGTTCATGTTTATTGTTCACTAGCTGTTCCCCACGGTTTCACCCGCATTGCTCCGCTCCTGTTGATCTTAGCGTGATGATATATGTATAGCCTATACTTAAATAAATTCCTTCCTCGATAAATGGGCTATCTAACACTGAAAGAATTTTTCAAATCAGACCAGTAGTTCCCTAGATTAGCGCGTTCAAACAAACAAACAAACTCTTCAGCTTTATAATATTAGTATAGATTAGTATGTAAGTATTTATTTAAACAAATAGTCAATTAAAGAAAGATATTAAAACGAAATAACACTAACCTTGATATATTTGCCCATAGGTTCATTGATTTCTTCAACCAAATCAACATTTACGAGATTTTCAGCTGTGAAGTGATCAAGTGATGCAATCGGGCGACATCCAAGTGTTTTGCAAACAAATTCAATGTCCTCTCGCTCAATGTCTTTGATAACCATAGTCTTGATTTTGTCCAAGAAATGAACAGCTAAATCACTGAGGGCATCTCTGTGAAATAAAAAATAATTTTTTAAACATAACAACAGACAGACAAACAGAATTGTTAATGTGTATAATATCAATGATATTATTTTTTAACCGACTTCAAAAAAGGAGGAGGTTCTCAATTCGACAGTATTTTTTTTTTTTGTATATTTGTTACGCGATTACTCGGGCAATTATAAACCGATTTGAATAATTCTTTTTTTATTTGGTAGGTCATACGTCAGAGGTGGTCCCATTGGCACCAGGTCAGGATCTGATGATGGGATCCCGGGAAAATCGAGGGAAACCCTCAAATTTTGTAGGCATATACACTGTTTATCAGAAATTATTTAAATTTGTACAATGTACATATAGGTATAGTCTTGAAGTCGGTTTTTGTTTTTTTTCTAAAAATTTACTTTATTATTTAATAATCACCTCAAAATAGATTTCTGAACCAGCAGAACATTGCATCCAGCCTTTTTGATTTGTTTAACAATGTTCAAGATATACTGGCGCTCTTCCTTCAGCACGCGATCCATAGCAGCATAATCAGATACAATGACATTGTGGTCCATCTGCATAGTAAAAATTTTATTTATTATTACAAATATATTTGAAAACACTATAATAATTGACTTTTGTATGTTTTATAATGTCTAATGCAGCTCCGTTTAAAAAATGAAAACAATAAAATCTTTGAAAAAATAATTTATCTAAATATTATATAGTAAAAAATAGCACTCACATCAGTTTTGGGTGGCGATATGCAGAACTGAATAAGACCAACTTTGGCCTTCTCAATACGGTGTGGTCCGTTCACATTAGCCGAGCGGTGGGCAATAACCAGACCTTGGACTAATTCTGTATCCTCAACAGTGCCTCCAATACGCTCAATAACCTTAACGTCGCGCAAATCAACACGAGCACCCACTCCTCCGGGAATTAGGTCCATTACTAAAACATATTACTCATTATCAGATAATTATTAAAATAGTAAACATTGTGTTATGTTGGTGAGTTTACTTCGAAAATGTGTAGAAGAAGCTTGTAAATATAAAAATATGAGAATAAATTAAATTGGAAATCAAAACTGGAATAAATGCTGTTTCTACAATTCACCTGATTCAGACACAATAATATGCTCTTCATATAGCATACATTACACTTTAAGATTGTGAATAAATAATAATAGTTAAAAAAAACTAAAAAACACGCTTTTTATAGAAAACCGAACTAAAAAATAGAAAATTTTATCAAATTAGTGTATTGTCATTGGTCCTCAATAAATCTACAAAGTTTGAACGAAATCTGGCCGTTTAAAGTGGGTCAAAATCGCGCCACAAAGCGTGTAAAATAGCTCATAAGACAATAAGATGTGCAACACTTCTGTGAGCATGAACACATCAACATTTCTTACCAGAACGGATAGCCTGGACTGCAATAGGAGCTAAAATTGTAGAGTGCTGAGAGACAACTTTTGAATTAAGAGATGTTGCTGCAGCCTTCAATAGAGCATCCTCATTTGCCAAATCAACTGGGGTAGACATGCTTTCTACAACCTATAAAATAAAAAAAAATATTTCAGAATATGAAATTTTGATGACATTAAATACTAAGTTCTTTTTATTTGATGCTAAAACACATTTTTTTAAATAAAGGTTACATTTATAAATAACATAATGTTTTAAATTTACCTTGAATAAAAAAAAACAATGGTAACAAAAAATTAAATGGTTTAGATTTAGATCAAAATGATGGATTAATGTAAACTTTTTACCTGCAATGCCATTTGTAAAGCCTTCTGGAAACCATCTGATATGACAGTGGGGTGAATTCCTTTTTGCAACAGTTTTTCAGCAGCATCGAGCAAGGCACCAGCAATTACAACAACTGATGTTGTACCATCTCCAGCCTCAATATCCTGTGCACGGGACAGCTCCACAAGCTGAAATAATAAGCAGAATATTATTTAATTGTCAATCCATAAATCTTATATATAAAAATGAATCGCAAAATGTGTTGGTAAGCGCATAATTCGAGAACGGCTGAACCGATTTCGATAATTCTTTTTTTATTATATTCCTTGAAGTACGAGAATGGTTTTTATGTAGAGAAAACGTAAATATGTACCACGGGCGAAGCCGGGGCGGACCGCTAGTTAATTATAAAAATATTAAAAAAAAAAACAAAGGTTGCAAATTTCAATCCTTTGGTAAAACTTATCCATCCATCAAATTGGGCAAAAGAACACACTTAAAAATTACTGAATTAGGTTATTCAACAAAAACACAAATTTTACCATTTTTGCAGCAGGGTGAATGACACTCATTTGCTTCAAGATAGTTGCTCCATCATTTGTGATAGTTACTTCACCATTGGCTGCTTGTATCTATAAGAGAGGTTATTAAATAACTTGAAAACCAATGGAAAAAATATATATAAATTCCATTCTTGTATTAAACATTATATCATAAAATACTATTTGTTTTCTTGTATTAAACATTGTATGAAACACTAGTTGTTTCTAAATATTTTCTTTGTTCATGCTAAAACTGAGCATCACTTTCAAAAATTTATTATTTTACTGAAATAATTATTATTTACTTAAAATAAAAAATAACCTTTTAGTTTCAGTAATGTAATGACAGTGTCAATAATGCACATAACATAATAAATAAAACATGTTTAACATACCATTTTGTCCATACCACGAGGACCTAAACTTGTCCTTATAGCATCAGCAACAGCTAAAAATTAATAAAATTTCTAAGATGATAAACTGATCATTTAATCAATGCAATTATAGACGGTTAAGACAATGACATACAGAGGAAGGAAAAAAAATATGATATACCTAATTTAAAAGGAAAAGAAATAAGTCAAAAGGTAAAAAGCATATTAAACAAACTAGTAAAAAGTGTAGAATAAATAACAAGAGGAAATTCTTTTCCTAAGGATGTATCTAACTAATACTGATATACACTAATATCATAGAAATCTAAATAACAAGCCGCCGCTCAGGTGGTTACCATTCCACATGACCATGACCATTCTTATTATCACGTTTAACACAAATTTCAACCTTATTTCTATGAGTTTATGTTAAAAGATCTATTGAAAATTGGCAACCTCTGTTGTAGAAAAGCCGAATTTTTGCGTATTGGAGCAAAAATAAACAAAACTTCTCATATGCTTAGGGATGTTATTCTAAAATAAACCTTAAATTTGTGCATTAGGATACATATTAAAAAGCTTAATTTAATATTTAAGTTAGTTTTCACTAAAATCAAGCTGTCCAATAAAAGGCATAGTTTACTTGTGTGTACTGTTTAGCTATCGGTTTAAATGTGTTGATTTTGGCGACAGCGGTTTTCATACGAATTATGACATTATAGCACTTCTATGTGTCTTGTTATTTAGATTTCTATGACTAATATTTACCAACAAGTAAGTATCAATTTTTATGTTTAATTATTGTATTTACACAACAAAATTTATATGAAGACATGCATTTCGGTTGGAATTATACAGTAACTATTAAATAGACTCCGCAAACTTTGAAATATAAACAAAAAGAAGGAAAAATATAACAGGTGTTAGTACTTTGTACACCGTTTCTATGCTATAAAAATACTTATTTTTATGTGATAAAATTGTTAAATATCATAATCTTATCATGACCATATTAATGAACTAGGAAGTTTATATAATGTTTTTGTATTTTATTAATATTCAGCAACGAAATAGATAGTTTATTTACCTTTTGCGGCATTTATATTACTGAGCCGAATATCAGTTGGTTTACTTTTGTCTTTATATACAGCTGAGTTAACTTTTGCCGAATCTCCACCTGCCTTAGGAGCCATTTTATTTGTTTATAAATGTTTATTCACAAAATCACAAGATTAACAAGATAACTTTGGATAAAATTTGCTTTATTTTAAGAAGAAGGAATCATATAAGTTACAACTGTCAAGTGTCATCTGTGAACGAACTGACATACAAATTACAATATCTGCCAAGTGACAAAAATATTCTTGAATTCACGCAAAGAGCATAAACAGTAGTCTCATGTAAAAATCACAGGTAAAAATGGCGCATGACCTTAGGGCGTATTCAGAAAGAAAGCTTGAAACTTAAAAGTTTCAAGCTTTCTTTCTGAATACGCCCTTAGAGTATATAATATTACAGTAGTAGATACTATCTATACTCTAAACGCATGACTTTAGGCATGCCTTAATTAAAATGATAGCGATCGTATTATTTGCAAACTAATTCCAAGGCAGGAATAATACATTTTTATATGTTATTTGAGAATTTAACTAGTACCGTTGCTAAATGAATATGATAATGCTAAATGAATATTTTGCACGCCTCATAAGCGAAGCGTTGAGGTGGGTACTACTGTCACTTCGGTCTTCGCGCAAAACATCTGATTTTTCAAACTTAAAATGTATTTATGTATCATACATTGCACTTGTAAGATAATACATACACACACATATTAAGAAAAAACACTATTTTTAACATTCATGATGTTTTTGATGTCATTTTTGTTATTTAAACTAGTTAAAAAACAGTTTAAAAAAGTTCTGTCTTGGACGTCCGTGTGTCTGTATGTGCGGATCCTTTTTCTTGTTAACACGATAGCGACCGAAATACTTTACTAATCGAGTCTTTTTTTTTCTCTAAAGCGTCTTATTTACGGTCCATCTTGACGTACGTCCCGCCAAGGTCATACACGATGCACGACGCAAAACGACAGTGAATAGCGTTGACGTACGTCAATAATTATTATTATTATCTTGCTGGATGTGCACGACCAACTTTTCATCCAGCAAGCACCCCCACCACCGCGAACGTCGTGCAGATGGACAGTGAATAGCGCGGACGTACAGCAGATTAGTGTTGCCAACAGAAATTAATGTAAATACTTGGAAACGTGGCCTATTGATATGATTTTTTTTGTACACAGGAAATCCCAATTATCATTACTTTTGGATCAACCTTGTACACATGGACAGTTTATATTCAGAAGTAATTATTTTAAAAGAACTCCAAGGCGAATTGTTGAATAACACAGATTTTATGCAAAAGTCCACTGCAGAAAAATGGCAATTTATTTAAAAAAAATATCTTGACGAATTTGTTTGTTTAAAAAAAAATGATTAGCTATATACTCTCTGTTCCCGCCACTTTAGCATTTACTGAAAGAGTCTTTTCGGTCATGAATGTGAAGTGGCGGGAAGAGAGAAACCGAGCTTCATTAAAAATTAATTAAAAATGAGCTCTTGAAATATATAAATTTAGATTTGAAATGTTTGGATTCATATAATTCATTTAAAAATAATGAAAAATTCTTAGTTACTGCAAAAAGTACAAAAAAATACATTTTTAAAAATATTTATTTACTCTTTATTTACCTCCTTTAAAATCAGATATACTCTATTTCTTCAAATAAAAGTTGGCAACCCTAGCCATGCTTGATGCGCGCACGATCGTCAGTAGGATACATCCAGCACCGCGGCCTTGAGCCGACGTACGTCGGGGATTGACCGTGAATAAGACGCTTTACGCTTGAGTATGCTCAGGAATAGAACCCTTTCATTTTTCAGGGTCTGATTCGATGTGGTTTAATTGTTATTAAATAAACAAAAATAATAATTAATAAATATTTATTAAAAAAAAATTATGAGGCGTGCACTTTTGGATTTTCCAAATTATTTTTCTCTTACGCTTGAGTATGCTCAGGAATAGAACCCTTTCATTTTTCAGGGTCTGATTCGATGTGGTTTAATTGTTATTAAATAAACAAAAATAATAATTAATAAATAATTTTATTAAAAAAAATTATGAGGCGTGCACTTTTGGATTTTCCAAATTATTTTTTTCAACAGTCGACACTGAACTTAGCGCAACCTGCTGGTGCATAATATGAAAACTAATTCACGTTCCAATTAAGCATCAGCATAATTTGGTATTGTGCGCCACTGACTCGCATTATGCTCTGTAATTGGAATTTGGAAAACTACTAGATTGAACGTAGAGATTGAATAATTTTGTTATCTGTGGCTCATTTGACATTGCACCATGCACATGTGTTTGACTGTTTGACAGTTGCCTACTCAGGTCTCAGAGCAATAAACCTGGTTTAATCATTATTGCTTACGTAGTAACTAATACACTGTGATTATTGCTCTGAGCCAGGTTGCCTACGTTGGGATTTGACGTTTTGTTTGGAATGTTGTGAAATAAGAGCGATTTTTTGGGAATAATTATTATTGATTTAATGTGCAAAGCCTTCATAAATATTATGTATTGATATTTTATCTGAATGTTTAACTTATTTCTGATTCACTTAAAATAATAAAATTTTTTTTATGAATTAAGTAGAATGTGCTAATTTTTTTTACGTATTTGGTTGTGTAAATAAACTAGTTCAATAAAAGTTGTATCAAAAAAGATTGAAATATGGATACAACTCCTTCAATTAATTCGTCACTTACTGGTCAGGTAAATATGACTGCATTATCAAAGAGGATTCAGTAAACTGAAGTATAAAATAACTATTGGTTAGGGAGCCAGGTGCAAATTTGGTTAACTATTTCCTCTCAAGAGATAATTCGTCAGACGCATGAGAGTATAGTATTATAAAGCCTCGTGAACGTCAGCTGGCGCTCGGTTGGGGGGGTGAGCGGTTGTAGCCTCCCACGCACATAGTAAAAAAAATACATTCATTCATTCATTTCCTCTCAGCTAAAAATTTGTCAAATTGTAGCTAACCCAATATCTCAACGAAAAAAAATAGTCAGCTGGTTACACCATGGTGTATTATACGTCAGCTGGTGTCTAGAACATGAAAGTTAAATTTAAAGAAAAATTTATTTTCCGTTATTTCCTCTCAAACAAAAATTTACCTGATGATAGCTTATATGTAACTGTGGATAAATATATATGTCAGCTGGCTGTATCTTGGTGGAAAAACCGTCAGCTGATACGGGAGGCTACAACCGCTCTTCCCCCCAACCGAGCTCCAGCTGACGTTCAAGAGGCTTCATAATACTATACTTTGATGCATTTTACTAATTACCGCTTGAGAGGAACTTGGTCATAAAATCTGCTGCTGGCTCCCGGACCATATGTTTAAGAAAGAATATCTAGGTATTGCATTCCAGTATTTTTACATGTTTTTTTTTTCATTTTGGCTAAGGCGACAACTTCTAAAACAATGGATACCACAGTAACAATGGACTCGACTCAAGAAAGTATAGGTCAGTGCAATAAAACTGATATTGATAGTAATAGGAAGAGTAGTCACTTAACAACTCCAAACTGCAAAAGTGACGATGCTGCATCAGGAAGCCAAACTTCATCTCAAACAAGAATTGTAGGGGAAGTAGCCTTGACACCTACTAATAGATCATTTACACCACAAATAGTCAACCCACATTCGTCAATGACTGCAATTACCCCTATGGCAAGTGCTGCAAGTCAAGTTAAAAGTAGTGTTAAATTACAGTAAGTATACATGTTCTATTTCATATCTTTCTTAAGTTATGTAGTTTGCTATTTCCCTAAAACACAGTAATGGCTTGATACATTGGGCTTATTATTGTTAGCAGGTTACGGGAAAAATTACATTAGAAATATGTGTGGCACTCGAGGACTGCCGCGGTAAAGCTATTGCATAGCATCGCATTGCTGTGCCAGTTGGAGTGAGGAGTGTTAGGTTTTTTCGTTATGGAATTTACATTTGGTCGCCGCGCTCAAAGTCTGAGATAAAAGCTATGCAATAGCTTAAAATGTATGATAAAAGTGACAATTTACTTCTTATAGCCCGATGACCAAGTCTTTATTGTATATATCACTACATAGTATAAAACAAAGTCGCTTTCTCTGTCCCTATTTCCCTATGTCCCTTTGTATGCTTAAATCTTTAAAACTACGCAATGAATTTTGATGCGGTTTTTTTTAATAGATAGAGTGATTCAAGGGGAAGGTTTTAGTATATAATTTATTAGGTTTTAGACAAAGCGGGCGAAGCCGCGGGCGGTAAGCTAGTTTTTAATATAAAGGAAATTTAAATAGTTTTATATTATTTTTAGGAATTGTGTGTCTACGGTTAGTTTGGGATGTGAACTAAATTTATTGGACATTTACTGTAGAACAAGATATTCAGAATATAATCCAGCAAGATTTCATGGAGTTGTAATGAAAATATTGGAGCCTAGAGCTACAGCATTAGTTTTTAGGTTGGTTGAACTTTAATAACAACTGCATATACACTATACAGGTTTGGTATACATTTAATGTACATAATGTATTCACTTCTGGGGCTCAGAATCCATAAAATGATATTGATGAAAAGCTTGGCAGTTGCAAAAATATATTAAACATTCAGATTATATTATTAAACCCTCTATATAAATCTAGTTAACAGATTTTACAAAAAAATATTTTTTTCTAATTTGATAAAAAAAATTAAATCAATAACTACAGATGTTTATGACAACGAATTTTTTAGGTCAGGAAAAATAGTATGTACAGGTGCAAGAAATGAGCATGATGCATATATATCCGCTAGAAAGTTTGCAAGAATTATACAGAAGTTAGGATTTCCGGTATGTTTGTATTTTTTATTTCAACATGAATAGGAAAGAGTGTGTGATTCTACTTTAAATATTGCTATTAAAAATCACATTTACACATTTAACTTTATTTATGTAAAAAAAACATAGACAGAAATGTTTGAAAACTTGCAGGGAAGGTTTTAAGGAGCACATTATTTCAAAATACTTGTGGTAGTATTTAAATTTGTAAAAATAATGTTTATCTTATTTACAGATTATTGTAACATTTTATTACATTTATAAGTATTTGTAAAAATTTTAGGCAAAATTTTTAAATTACAAAGTACAAAATTTTATTGCTACTGCTGACTTAAGATTTCCAATAAGGTTAGAGGCACTGCAACAAGCACATGGACAATTTGCGTCATATGAACCAGAACTATTTCCTGGCCTTGTATATAGGATGGTACGCCCAAGAGTGGTTCTCCTTATATTTGTTAATGGAAAAATGGTTATAACAGGTATCAGTATCTTTCACAATCATAGTTATGTTTGATAGATTTACAAATTAAATAAGTACTTACTCAAGGAATGTCAGTTTAATAATATTTACTGGGAAAGGTCCCACAAGAGGATTTGTTAAAATCAATAATTAAGCAAAATTTGTTCTCTGATATTTTTAAATCATCGTGTGAAGAGAAGAAATAAGAAAGAATAGGGGTTTAGAAAAATTAAGAAAATAATTCTAAAAAAATATTTTCATGTGAGTTAGTTTGTTCAAATAATATGACTCAGTTTGTAAAGTATTTTTTTCTTTGCAGGTGGCAAATCTCGAGGTGAAATAAATGAATCTTTAGACATCATATATCCAATTTTAAGAAGTTACAGAAAGAATTAACAAAATTAGGACATGAAAAACAAGAAAAGAACAGTAAAACATACAATTAATTCAAGAAGGAAGGATCCCTGCTTGCTATTAGATGTTGTTTATAGGTCATAATATTCATTTTAATACCTACTTATTATAATAAATTATTATTTTTGTAATTATGAAACTATAATTCAAACTTAGTTCAATGAGTATCTCAAGACCGAAGGACCAATAATACAAAATGATATGTGGAGTGAGAAGAGTTTTGTTTTCTTGTTGTTATAATATCTTTAGTAATTTTAATATACATGCCTACTTAGCCATTTGTTTTAAACCATATAATATAATATATTAAGACAACTAAAGTTAAAAGCACTTCATTAAACTCGCAACGGTGCCCTTAACAATAAACTTTGATTTTATGCACTGGCACCACATATCGGTGGCGTTTGACATATTATGAGTTATGGCAATATTTGATAATATTTTAGAGTTTTGACGTAATGACAGTGACCGCTGACGTTATATAAGTGTCACTTGAGTTTGACGGATTGGCAATCAGCTGAATGTTATATTTTGTTCCCAATCCTGTTCCAGGCATTTAAATTTTCATAATATTATATATAATATTTAAAACATAACCTTTGCTTTATTATTAATTGTATGATATACCTGTACGTAAAATATACTAAAATAAAGTTTTAACAATGGATACAGTTGTAAAATCAATGTTAGAAGAAGATGAAGAAGGAAAACAGGTGGGGATATTTTATTAATTATTACATATATGTACATCTATTATTTGCTAAGATTAATTGTAATAAAAGCCTTTAACCTATGTATCTTAGTATAATTTCACTGTCAGAATAATTAATAAATAAACAAAATATAGGTATATTTGTGTACTGAATAGGTTATGAGATAAAGTTTGTGTTTTTTACAATTAATGAATAGAAATACAAATATGAGTACTTACATGTTTTAATTGAACACTATGTTGTGCTTTGACCTACTTATTAAATAAAAAAATTGTTAATTTTAAAAGAAATTAATTAAAAATTTATTTTTCAGGGTTTAGTACTGTTTGGTCGTGATTTGTCAAAAATACCATGTTTTCGAGACAGCTTCTTAAGCGGCATTGCCACAGGCATAGGTGTTGGATTTGCATCATTTATGAAGACCTCAAAGCCAATGCTATCACAGCATGTTGCTGTTGGGGCTTTTGCAACTACAACATTGTTGTATTGGTCCTATTGCAGGTGGCAATGGTCACAACAGCGATTTGATGCACAAATGTTACAAGAAGCATTAAAAGATAAGATAATGTATGAAGGTACAGCTGTAGAAAAAGAATTAGAAAGTAAAGGTATCCTTAAATCAGCTTAAAAATGTTGTTACAATCAAATACTATTCCAAAAGCATCTCTTAATTCAAGGTAAATTTTAACATGAAACAATATTTATTGTGAAGTGACAGGTAAAAGTATTCTGACAAATGGACAAACATTCATTCATGTTAAATAATAATGGAATTTTTAGTTAAAGTAACATAAAAAGTGCTATTGTTAAAAGTATTCAGAGATTTAAGTATTTATAATGTATAGTGTAGTAGTAATCATATGGAAATTTTTTATTAAATAAATTTTATAATTTACCCGCATATTATTATGTTTGTACTATTTTCTTCAGATTATCTATACACTATACAGTATGCCCATAGTGACAATGTTAAATAACCGTTAAACCGCCAGAAAAATTAATGGGTGATTCAGATTAAATTAATTCTGAGTTTATCTGTAACATTTTCATGAATATTTTCACCGTATTTTAAGCCTTTTATATCTTCTTACTTAAGATCGATAGGATAATCGTTTTAGTTTTTACGACATCAAAATATATTAATATGTATTATATTATTGTATTTTAAACTAGCGACCCGCCCCGGCTTCGCACGGGTGCAATGCTGATACCACAGCTGATACTAAAATATACCACATACACTATAGAAAAACTGTGAATCAGGCATGGGCGTTGAATCAACGGACTAGTTAAATTAAACGTCTATGTACACTCAACGATTCGACTAGTCCATCGCTCATCAACGGACTAGTTGAATTCAACGACTAAACAAAAGGGTCGAAACGCTCGTCAACGCGTCCGCGACGCGGACGGTTAACTCTTCGACGTGGCTGTATAATAGTCCACCGTAGACGGCTAAACGACTCGTCGTAGACGGCTCGTCAGTCGACACGTTTGTATCAACTACCTAGTTGATAGTTCAATATTTTTACCGTTAATTCCGTTTGACTTTTAATGAGATTACTATGATCAATGCTCGAAATATTGAAAAAAAAGGAGATTAATTTGTATTAATTTGATATTATTGAATTGTCTTAAAAATCCAAGATATTTTTTTTATTCAGTTAATTTATTACATATCATAAGGATTACCTACCTATAATAATATATTGAATAATGTTAAAATATCGACTATAACTAACGACTTAAAATGACAAGTTAAAACATAAACAAAAACTTGGTAATAGATAGGTGATAAATATATAATTGTTAAAAAACAGCTCTGACTTTTTCTTTACTAGAGACAACCCTGACATTGAATTCTTTGAAAATCTATAATTCGTTATAACTTCGTGGTAAGAATGTGGAATTTTACATGTAGAGTGTAGACCTCAGTTCAAGGTAACGAACGTTCGATTACCAATACCGTCGCGCGTCGGTCGACCGTGTCAATTCGTTTCAGTTTACATATCGACTAGTCGAAGATTTTAACTAGTTGATCGACTAGTTGATGAACGACATTTAACGGTCTAGTCTCGTTGATGAAAAATGCGTCGACGACCCATTCCTACTGTGAATGTTGTATCACAGACTAATAATAATATACTACGTATACAACGGCGGCCGGCCGGTACTTACCACCGCAAACGCTACGTCCCGCAATTTTTAAATCTGTAATATTTTCGAAAATATTCACTTAAATCATAAGGTGTAAAGGGCCTTAGAGATCTATATTAAATGAACAATGTATTCAAGGTATTTCATTGGTTAAGGATTAATGCTGTATTGGTTAAAATCGCATCGAAAATTAGCCATTATTTGTCGTAAAAAGTAAATGACAAAAAAAAGTTATTGTTGGATATCCATAAGAGATAGACATGTACCATCGCAGACTTTTCTGTAGACCTTTTCAATGTGTATAATACTTAGTACATAATTTTGATAAAACTCGTAGGGTTCAGCCTGCGTTTGCAATGTAAGCGGAAAAAATGTAATTATTTACGACATCACATTAGAAACCTCAAAAATACCAGTACTTCTCCACTATTTAATGGATGTTATTATACATATAAACCTTCCTCTTGAGTCACTCTATCTATTAAAAAAAACCGCATCAAAATCCGTTGCGTAGTTTCAAAGATTTAAGCGTACAAAGGGACAGGGAAAGCGACTTTGTTTTATACTATGTAGTGATGATAAAAAAATTTTTGTGATTATGAGACAAAGAAGTAATCTGCCTATACTTAGTAATTTGTTAGTTTTGTTTGTTATAGTTCCTTTTCATTTAAAAAATATATAATAATTAATATTATATTTATTTTTGTCTCATTTGATAACGCGTTGTCTATATTCCTAAGTTAGAAGATGGCAACACCAATGACATTATCTATGGCCTATTCAAACGAGCTGTATCTGCTACCGATTTATTAATCTCATATTACTAGTACCTACATCGTATACGTACATCGCGATACCGCTAGCCACGGCAGGAGCGGATACCGCTCTAGTTAGAATAGGCCTTAATATAATGTTAGATTATTATTATATTATTAACTAGCTGTGCCTCGCGGTTTTACCCGTATTTCTCCCCTTCTATTGATCTTAGCGTGATGTTATGATATAGCCTATAGCCTTGCTCGATAAATGGGCTATTGAACACCGAAATAATTTTTCAAATCGGACCAGTAGTTCCTGAGATTAACCAAACAAACAAACTCTTCAGCTTTATAATATTAGTATATATTATGTACCCCGAAAAGTTGAGGATATGCGCATTGAAGTCGATATTAAACGAAATTTAATTTTGAATTTGAAGTATTCGATTCACTTCCGAAATTGTTATAGAGGTTAAAGGTTAAAGGAAATAAATAATTGTTAACAATGCAAAACACAAACCTTGAAAATTCTCTGACATTCAATGTAAACACAGATTGCAGGTCATTTTAGGTTATCATTTTAACACGAGTTCTTTCAAGAGACTCGTTCGAAGTATTAAGTCTATAATTTTATTATTATTAACAACAATTCTTTAACACGCGATTGCGTTTGAGTACTTTGTTTAACTAAACAAAAAAAAAAACATTTTCTTCACGTAAAACATCAATATTTCAGTAAATACACTAATCATCGCGTGCGGAGATAACTACTGAATAAAAAAAATCTGTTACAAATAAAGTTACAGTGTGGTTATCTCGGTAATCTGCTTCGAACCATGTGCATACTGCATACGCCTAGCCTGAGCGTATCCAGCCATCGGCTCAGAGTAGGGCAGACCACTGTGGAAACTACCACATACCGTTAAAACTCGAAAGTTTTCTGTTATTTCAAAATATTTTCGAATGTAATTTTCAACATGCCCTGCGGGGAAATTATCATTATTATTATCATATTTAGATTGATTACTTTTTTTTTCTACGTACAGTAGAATCATTTCAGATTGCTGTTAATATCTGCTTCTAATTAAATGTTATTTTTATCTAGGTATTTGATTGGGAGTTGTGGGGACTGGGGGGTTTGGGAGTGGATTTAAAGAACCACATTCTATGTAGTTTGGCCTGTCCTATTTCCAGAATTTCGCTCAGTAGTTTTACAAAGTATTTTCTCTCCGGTAATGAACCGACAACATTACAGAACTTAATTAACCGTTAAAAACGTTTTCAACTCGTTTACCTAGTTATGTTACATGCTTGAACAATTTATTATTCTGATTGATATGTGCGTAATTACCTAAATAGAAGCAATTACGGCCCGGTGTTTTAATATTTATTATTTACTAATATGTCCCTGTAGCTTTGCACATTTAGATAGACTAGTTTATGCTCACGAATTTGCCCGCGTAAAAGGCAAAAACACGTTTTTGGCGAAGAGTCATATCTCACTCACCAGATGAAATGAATATACCTAGGTAGATAGCTATTAGCTACTGAGTTAGTCATCGTAATAAATTGGTGAAAACTGCTTACAATACAGATATCGTCATGTTAGGTATATGTAATTTAATTTTAAGTAGGTTTGTTGGTTGTTTAGGTAGGTTGTTGATGAATAGTAAATTGAAATGAGATAATTCACAGATAAATGTGAACGAAAATATGAGAGAAAAATTTAACGACTAAAATTTTGCATATCGATATATCTATAAGTAGGTACACATATATATGTGTACTTAACATTATACACATAAAGACAATTAATTACGGCTTGTAAATTTAAATACCAAATTATAACAGCCTTGGTACAAAACGGATTTTACAGCAATGATTCAATTAATAATTATTAACTTCCTAAAGAAGACGAAGGCTTTTAATTTGATTCACAGAAATATATGCAAACGTAGTTAGTAACTAGGTACAATAATTTAAAACTAGTGCATAAATTTATTGTTTTTTTGAATTATCCACAACTAGCGGTCCGCGGTCCGCCCCGGCTTCGCCCGTGGTACATGCTTATGTTTTCTTTCCATAAAAATCCAAATAAAGAATATTGAATTTTTTTTTGAATTTTGAAATAAATATTACAATACTAGCGGTCCGCCCCGGCTTCGCCCGTGATACATATTTACGTTTTCTCTACATAAGAACAATCCTCGCACTTCAAGGAATATAATAAAAAAGAATTATCGAAATCGGTTCAGCCGTTCACACGTGATGCCGTGACAACGCGAAACTGGTTTCATTTTTATATAATACTAATTACTAGCGGTCCGCCCCGTCTTCGCCCGTGGTACATATTTATGTTTTCTCTACATAAAAACCATCCTGGTATTTCAAGGAATATAATAAAAAAAGAATTATCGAAATTGGTCCACCCGTTCTCGAGTTATGCGCTTACCAACACATTTTGCGATTCATTTTTATATTATAAGACTAGCGGTCCGCCCCGGCTTCGCTCGTGGTACATATTTATGTTTTCTCTACATAAGAACCATCCTGGTACTTCAAGGAATATAATAAAAAAAGAATTATCGAAATCGGTCCACCCGTTCTCGAGTTATGCGCTTACCAACAAATTTTGCGTTTCATTTTTATATCAAACTAGCGACCCGCCCCGGCTTCGCACGGGTGCAATGTTGATACTAAATACACTACAGAAAAACTGTGAACACGCTCTTGCCGCACCGGGCGGCCGGCCGGTATCGGCGCAAACGCTACGTCCCGCAATTTTTAAATCTGTAATATCTTCGAAAATATTCACTTCAATCATACGGTGTAAAGGGCCATATAGATCTATATTAAATGAACAATGTATTCAAGGTATTTAATTGGTTAAGGATTAATGCTGTATTGGTTAAAATCGCTTCGAAAATTAGCCATTATTTGTCGTAAAAAGTAAATGACAAAAAAAAGTTATTGTGGGTTATCCATAAGAGATAGACATACACCATCGCGGACTTTTCTGTAGACCTTTTCAATGTGTATAATACTTAGTACATTATTATGATAAAACTCGTAGGGTTCAGCCTGCGTTTGCAATGTAAGCGGAAAAAATGTAATTTTTTACGACATCACATTAGAAACCTCAAAAATAACAGTACTTTTCCACTATTTAATCGATGTTATTATACATATAAACCTTCCTCTTGAATCACTCTATCTATTAAAAAAAACCGCATCAAAATCCGTTGCGTAGTTTCAAAGATTTAAGCGTACAAAGGGACATAGGGACATAGGGACAGGGAAAGCGACTTTGTTTTATACTATGTAGTGAAGTTACGTCTAACAATATCATCACAAATATCACTATATATACTTCTTGGGACACCCTGTATAGATGCGGTATGCGATACTAGGTACTTAAAAATGTGTTAAAACACAATAAGTATTTATATCCATACTAATATTATAAATGCGAAAGTAACTCTGTCTGTCTGTCTGTTACTCAATCACGCCTGAACTACTGAACCAATTTGCATGAAATTTGGTATAGATAATATATTTTGATACCCGAGAAAGGACATAAGATGTTATGAAGTTTTATCCCGGAAATCCTACGGGAACGGGTTTTTCTCTGAAAACGCGGGCGAAGCCGCGGGCGGAAAGCTAGTTCTTCATAAATTAAGACTTATTGCACTAATTGCGTATAAAATGTCAATTAAATGAGGAAGACATTGTTTTATTAGTCCGCAACAGCTACTTATAAACAACAATTTATAAGTATCTGTTATCGATGTATCTGTAAATAATATACACATTGTTGCCTCTTTAATGCAAATGATGTCATTATATTATGCGCTACCTATAGATACTTTAGAGCAGGGCTGAACAGAAAGCCGGGCCGTGGAACGGGGAATGTAATCCATCGTCCGGTGCGGTGAGGCGGCTTGAGACGTGTAACGTGTTCCGCTCATGCCGCCAACGGGAGGGAAGAGCAGGCAAACCACCTTTCCTGTTCTTGGCTTGCGCCTGGCCTGGAGATGGGCTGCCGCCGAGGGGGTCGCGGAAGAATTCCAACCAATACCCGCGGCCCCATCATTAAAGCGGCTCGACGGAACACAGTGGGGTTTTAGTCGGTAAGAATCCGATATAACCCACGGCTCCTTCCCCGGGGGCAGTGGGTATCTTTCCCCACGGTAAAAAAAAGGGCTGAACAGATTGAGTTCGATTGAAATTATTTGATTTGATCTTGATCTTGAATGACAACTTTGCAACCAAACGAGTTTTTTATCCTGATCGATGATATTATGGAAGTAGATTAAAATTTTCGATCGAGATTAATTTCATTTAGAACCACCGCACGATTTAACTCGATGGAATTGAATCTCAAAATTGTCGGGAGTAAACCCCCAGTTTTCGGGCATCCGTTATTACCTAATGGGCCTTTAAACGTCAGGTTACCTTACTATACCAAACATGATTTCAATTGTCCCTTGATAAAATATTAAAAGCCATTTCTTAAATGAGACTTCAGTAAAACAAACTACTCATCATTGAATTTCTATAAATGTACTTATATGTAGTTATTATTCCTCGTTTATTTTAAATAGGAAATTATTGCATCGCGAATCGCCCTTAAATAACAATATTTTTATAATTTACGAAATAGCAGCAAAATTCTTGCAATAGGTACGTATCTTGAAATGGTGTCAAACAGAATAGTAAGTGAAACTGTTTAACCACTCGTAACTTTACCTAAAGTGAACAGCCTCTTAAGAGCAAGTCAACTTTTAAGTAGGTATTTGTATCTGATACCGGCAAATGTTGGACAAGTAATTCGATAAGTCGTATCAAAATGCATGGCACCTAGATTAGATCTGAGAATTATATATTTCTCATGTCAGTCGTGAAATTTAATATGGCAATTCACGAAATTACATGAATTTGATATTAGAGTAACTAATCGGCAATGTTTAAGATACCTATAGGACAAATTTCTCGATGCATCCTCTCCCTATTCCAAAGCATTAGCATGGCCATAAAAAGACATCCTATAAAATCCATATTTATGCAAGTTATTAACCCTCAAACTAGGGCAGCAGACGTACCAATTTTTAATCCATTATAGTAACAATGTTTGAACTAGCCATTAGGTACTTTGTTTCCTCTTTCCTAGTTTATTTGACCTGGAAAATAAAAAAGAATAAAATAGACAGAACTCTGATTTCACATTTATTTATTATATTTATTTATGAAGTGTAGGCGCACAAACTGTGAATTAAAAATAATGTAGATATGATTAGACCTATGCCCTAAACGAGTATCTAAGACGAGTATAAATAACTATAAGTAGATTCAGAATTCATTCATAAGACTTTCGTGAAGATAATGTTTTATCAATTAAATTTATTAAGAGCAATTAAAACATAATTATTTTGAAGTAAGACCTTGTATTATTGTACCATCGTGCCTTTATAACTAAAATGTAGATGTGCGAAAAATATGTCTATGCTGTGCTGTTAAATTATCTTTATATTTTGAACTAGCTTCCACCCACGAGTTAAGGATGGATGGATGTTTGTTATTCTTTCATATTATAACTACTGAGTCGACTGTCGATTACAATGAAATTTGGTATGTAAGTAACTGAATACCCAGATTATGACATAGGCTTTTATCCCGGAAATCCCACAGGAACGGGAACTATGCGGGTTTTTCTTTGAAAACGCGGCCGAAGCCGCGGGTGGAAATCTGGTTATTAGGTATATAATGTAATATTATGTACGTACGTTTGATAATCGCTGATAACCTCTCAACATTGTTTTAGAAATCGAGAAGATTTAACCACAGATTTAACTAACTAAGTAACTAACTAACTAAGAGTTTTTAAAGTTTTTTATTTTTGTGATTCTTGTTTGAATTTGCCACTATTCATTATTTAAGACTCATTATGAAATATGTACCAAGAGAATCAATCTGATAGAATTACAAACAGATTATTTTTAAATACATAATGAACTTGTTTATACGTCACTTCACAGCTCGCTTCGCTCTCAGTCTTAACAATAATAATTTCATTTGGAATCCGCCAGTTGATCGACAGCGTTCATTGAACGAGTTTGTTGTGTTGAGAGTGATTTTACAACAATAATAAATTTGTATATCTAACCACTGGAATAAATATGGATGATATCGAAGATTTTTTGCCGGAGAAAAAAGATACAAGTTTAATATTTTTTGTAAACGGTAAAAAGGTGAGTTTTTATTCATTGTAAATTTAAAAAGATATGTTTTGTTTTATTATTATGGAGTCTTTAGAGAATTCGATTAATAATAGGTTAAGGAGATTCTGAGCCTAGCACGAAAGTCGAAACCGCATACTAATTACCGTCTCAATTATTGGGCATTTAAAATTACTTAACTAGGCATCTTCTGTTTTTTTATGATTTCATTATTTGTTGAAGATAACTTGTTATGGGTGAAATAATAAATGTAAATATATTGTGCAATAGATTTGTAGAACAGAATGGTGACCGTTAGGTAGACAAGTAGGATACCTAGGTCATGGTTGATCATATAGGTACATGGGTTGAGCTAGAACATATCTGCAGACTACAGTTAGGTACATTTGGGTAAAACTGTACATTATAGGGCGTGGAATTTGGGGGTAGTGGGGGGTGGAGAGAGGGGGGGTGGGTACTAGGAACTTCCCCTGTAAAGGGGGGGGCGCGAAAATTAATAGTTTTCGAGATATTTACAAATTAAGTTTTGGTCCGCCTAAAGCAAAGGGGGCGCAAAGTAAGGACTTAGAAAATTTTTGATCTAAAGTGAAAATTGTATAGGTATCATAAAATACATAATATTTTTTATTCAAAACGCTAAAATAAGCATGTTTTATAAAAAAAACTTTTTCTCCAAAATAAAAAATGGCCGAGATATTCGCCCTCAAAGATTGATGATAAAACCTAACCTAACCCTTTCCCTATCTCCTCATGTCTTTTTTATATTGTCTCAGACACTGCCTTAGCTCCGGCGCTACGGGAAGTGCAGCCCTTCCGCCCTTGCGTGACAAAGCACGGTCGCCCGTACTCCACTTCGCAGCTTCAGCTTATTGGTCGCCTTCGGCGACCAGCCTCAGCCGCTCCGCTCCGCACGGCTCCCGAGCTTTGTCACGGCGGGCGAGGGCTGCTCTCCCTCCGCGCCTCCGGCTTTTTACATACACTCTAGGGGTAGGGCAGACAAGACCACGTGGAATTCGGGGTTGACAGCTTCGGTTCTGTGGCAAGTCTTATGATAATGCAATGCTTATTTTAGCGTAACGTTTTTTAGCTAGATTCGGACTTTCGCAGCTTAATATTGAATACATAATATTCCATCATTGAAAAAATTTACATTTTACAATCCGTCATGTATCTTGGTAATTATCAAGTTTAGAGAAAAGTTGCCCCAACAAAACATGCTTTTATTAGCGTAATCTTTACGATAAAACAATAATAAATAGGTGTTATAATGATACCAACTCCATCAAAAATTTTCTAAGTCCTGCGCCCCCTTTGCTTTAGGTATTTTTTTCCAGTTCCACATTGATCTGAAGCAATTAATATTAATTATTACTTTACAATAATAGTTTTCAATACTAGTAATATTGCATTAGCTCTTTGATTTGAAATATGACAGATTTAATGTAATAGACATTAGTATGACCTGTAGTTTTTTTTTTGTTTGAGTGGGAATCGCCCTAAAGTCGCGTCTTAGGTTATCGGGGTTTCTTTAGAGAACTGCCGCACGTATTATAGGTTTTTTGTGGGGGGAGGAGGGCACACGTAGGTATTTGATTTTTTTTTGCGCGTCGACGGAGCCCCGCTTCGCGGGGCTCCTATTTCTGTATAGTTTTTTTTTTAAAGAAACCTAACCTAACCTAACCTAACAGCTAACCTAACCTAAACTAGATTTTTTTTTGCGCGTCGACGGAGCCCCGCTTCGCGGGGCTCCTATTTCTGTGTAGTTTTTTTTTTTTTAAGAAACCTAACCTAACCTAACCTAACAGCTAACCTAACCTAAACTAGATTTTTTTTTGCGCGTCGACGGAGCCCCGCGTTTTTTTTTTTTTAAGAAACCTAACCTAACCTAACCTAACTTGATTTTTTTTTTGCGCGTCGACGGAGCCCCGCTTGGCGGGGCTCCTATTTCTGTGTAGTTTTTTTTTAAGAAACCTAACCTAACCTAACCTAACCTAACCTAAAGGCTAACCTAACCTAAACCTAACCTAACGAATTGAGGGTGAATGGGTCGTTTTCAAAATAATTGTACATTACTACAAAATGTTTGTCCCCCTAAAAAATCTTCGAAAAAAATATGGTTACGACTGAAATAAATCATTGTTAACGTTTTACAGACTAAACTTAAGCATACTGCATATCATTTCTGATAAAAAGCAATGAATTGCGATTCAAATTCTTACATAAATTTAATGTGAAAATAAAGTAACAAAAAAAGCTCCATACATTTTTTTATTGTCCCCTATGTGGACGACAATGAAAACCAATATTTTTATCAGAATTTTTGTATGAAACTTCCTATTTTTTTGTATCATAATTAAAAAGCAATGTTTGAAGTGTTATATCTGATAGATTAAACTATTTAAATTACCTTAAATAAACGAAGAATTACATATTATAAAAATGTCCCTATCAATCGTTACAATTTCGTGACACTGACTTATTGACATAATTAACCAACTTCTTGTATCACAAAGAAGAGGAATCTAACTCTAATCATTGGCAACACTGGTCATGTCACGAAAAGTAAGGTCACATTAACGCGCCGCCATTTTGTTCGTCGTCCAGACATGGAAGAAGTCCAGTAGTGTGCTGTGCAAAAAATTTAGTTACAATTTCCTAACGACGTATTCTCAACAAAAGTAAGTACATTTTGAAGAATTCACCTACCGCAATTGTAATATACTTAAATTATGACTAGAGTAATAGATTACACTTTCAATCTAATGGTAAATGTGATTATGTTTTGTGTAAAAGTATTTCTTAGGTTATTTTTTACATGTTACTGACGAACAATTTCTTGACATTTACTGACGTCAATAAATTGTAGACGGTAAAGCTGTGGTCTCATGTGTAAAGTATGAAAATAAGATATTAAAATGTGTGTTAAATTAATGTAACGAATAAAAATAAAGGAGAAAAACAATAAATCTCTCAAGATTATTTTTTTGTAACTACAGGCCATACTTTTTTAAACCATGATGTAGGGTTAGTAAAGTCGGGCTTAGGGACTTGACTTTTCCTGGGATCTGATAACTTTTTTATAGTGAAAGCGGATCAGTGAGTCTTGGCCTCCAATTTTACAAGTGGTTTCTGATGGGATAACGCTTGCCTTATTGCATTTAGTGTTGATCGCTTTTCCACCCACACGAGTGATGCTTACTTTTGTTTTTATTTTTATTCAAAATACATATATCCAACAGCTTTTTTTAGTTTTAGAATGCCGCTAACCGGTGCCGAACGGCAAAAAAATACATTGAAAAACTAAAAAAGCAAAAGCCTGAAATATATGAAAAGAAAAGGAAAACACACCTCGAGAAAGTGAAACAAAGACAAAGAAAAATATCAGATCTTAATGACAGTGAAAAAGAAGCTCGAAGACAAAAATGAAAAGAAGCTAATGATAGAAGAAAAGAAAAGGAAAAGCAAACAGAGAATTATAAAAATTAATGTTTTGTTGATTATTTGTAACTAAAAATATATATTTTTCTTAACTAGTGACTTCTTACTTTTTTATATGTAATATTACCTTATTCTGAATACAGCCTTACTTTTACAACTTCCTGACATTTCCTAACGAAACAGTTTACTGACAATTTCGTGACGTACAAATATTTTGAAAATGACCCAATATCTCCGCCATTTTTTATTTTAGAGAAAAGTTGTTCCTATAAAACATGCTTATATTAGCGTTATCTTTACGATAAAACAATAATAAATAGACAAGTTAAAATGACACCAACTCCATCAAAAGTCCTGCGCCCCCTTTGCTTTAGTCCAACCCAACTAGCTTTAGTGTTAAAAGGTTATCTAGTAATCCGAATAATCGGACGATTAAATTATTTTATTCATCCGGTAATCGGACGACTAATTTATTTTATTCATCCGTTTAGCGGACGACTAGACACTTCGATTAATATTTTTGTTAAATTATAAATTGCTAATATTAATAATTTTATTTTATTTAATCTATTTTACAAAAACTATACTTAATAATAATTATTTTTAATGTTGTTGTTAAAAAATATACAAATTTCATAAATAAAATTTAAATTATAATATTTTTTTGGGTTAGATAGAAATGTTTTACCTGAAATGAAACGCGTTTGACAATCGCTGTAGGCCAATTTGACACTGTCATAACAGTAAGTTCGCGTTTCAAAGATAAAATGGAGTAAAATTTTCCGATTTTCAAAAATTCGTGACTCAAAAACAAAAAGTTTTCGCGCTGTGAAATTTCAGATTTAGGTTCCATAGGACAATAGCTAACCACAAAAAAAATTACGACTCTCAACTCCACGCCCTATAATGTACAGTTTAGCCTACATTTGTCATATTATACTTTGGAAATAAACAATATTGCATATTATTTTATAAAAAATAAAAAAATATAGTTAAGTTATTTCAATGTTTCAGTTGTAAGTGCCAAAATCACTTATTTTGCGTAAAATCACTATCTATTTTTATTTTGTGGGTAGTATTTGATAACGGCTGGGAATAACAAGGTATTTGAATTATGCAGAATAATCAAATTGTCGAATACCATCATAATAACTCGTATACACGTGTACACACTACACGCATTGAACCGAACGCATTCCTTAAAAGAGGGTAGAAATATTATTACCTATATCATCCTAAGATGTCAGCTGATATATAGTTCATGTAGAAATAACTGACATTTCCATTATTATTCAACAAATAGTCTTATACAATAACTGTTTTTGTTTGTTGCTTAACACGCGTGAACCCGGATAAAAAGTTCCATATATGTTACTTTCTATACTACCTACCTACATACTATGAAATAAATCTCTCTTTGATAAAATTAATCAGGTAATAAACTTGTGTCTCAGTTCTACCGAACGGAAGACAAATAAACACGTTTTTATATTGTTTTCTTACTGAAAGATAAGGTGCTCAGTAAAGAGCTTGGAGAACCACTAACCTAGATACCTTCCTAGAATGAGGAGACGATCTATATTTGGAGGCAGTTACATATATCACCGGACGGAATAGCAATATGAATAATTGACCCTCAGAAAACCATTTTAGTGATAGTGTATAGTAGTGTATTGATGCTGTTATTGTAATATTTTTATATCGAGAAAATCGAGGAGGCTAGGTTCTTTATGAGCGCAAATTATATTTAAGTATTTATTTATCAGGAGACGTTCATTGGCTGCAGTATAACATAAAAAATTGTTTTAATACAAAATGTATGGAACGAAGTTCCCTTCGGCCTTTCTTTGGTCTGATAGTAAATAGTAAATACATAATTATATTGGACTGCAGTCTACAGATCAAAGATGACCTACTTAACTTCAAGTTTCCAGTCCGTTTAATGTTACTGTAATTTTCCCCATTTGAACACCCTACCATGCCCTATACCCTACCATAAACTGTCCGTCATGTGGTCGATTTCTCTCCAATCGTGCCGGTGTTTTGTTTATATAGAGTATACCCAAAATGGAATGTAAGTGCGTATAATACGCGTAAAATGCGTTCTTGTGCACTATAATAGTCCTTCGCAGTGGCCTAGTCATCGAGATTAACAGTAGCAGCCGAAATTAGACCAGGGAAACTATTATAGCCTATTTGTTATTTTATTCTAGGTGCAAGCTTCGGCTTGGTTCTAAGCTTCGCTTGGTTCTAAATAAATTAAATTAACTGTCATATCCTCGCCTATAGGTAGCAGTCGCTCGCAAAACGCAGTGGTTTTGATTATTTTATAAATGTATTCTATCCCCCGCGGCTTCGCCCGCATTGAGAGTGAAAGCGACTTTGTTTTATCTATACTATGTAGTGAAACTATGTACTAGTGAAACTGTTTATGGATTCATAAAACCTATATTATATGGCTATCTACCTATAGTTTTGTAAGACAAAAATATTCGTCGTGATGAATCTTAAATGAGTTCGTTACACACTTGATACAGCAGCTCGCTTTGTCTTATCTAATAGTGTTAACATGTTGAATATAGATGGAATCTTTTAAATACACTGATGCGTACTGGAATTATTGCTTTTAATTTGTAGCCGTAGTAAGGATTAAACGCAAGTAGGTATAACCAATGTATATTTAAGTATTTCATGGAAGAGAAATAACACATTTGCATTATGCTATCTTGCTTGCATTTCAAAATACATACCTAGTATTGTGGTTAATGTATATATGTATTTATACGCATCATAAATATGTAGCAATCGTTTTTCTGCGCTATTTACGCTATTAAGTCAGTGCTGTTTTATTACGAAAACTTAATCGTGTGGAGGTTTGTATGATAGATAATATATTAGCGATACATCCGCAGTAAGTTAGTTATCATTTTGGCTTATCATTAAACAGGTATAGCGATTAAAAACATTAAAAATTTGAATTTAGCTTGCAATTAGGATTTCTGTTCTTCTATACATATTTTTCTTAGTATTAACGTGAATATTTTTAAACTGGGACTTACTGAAGTACCTACTCTTTCAGTCTGTTAAAATAGAAATAGGTAGGTAGAAGAAAATTTAAATTTGAAATAGATAGGTCACGTCCGCGTCGTGATTTGTATTTATTTTGTGATCCATAAATTTATGATTTCTGTTTAAAAATTCCAGGTGGTTGAGCCACAGCCAGACCCAGAATGGACTTTGTTATGGTATTTGCGAAGAAAACTGCACCTGACTGGAACGAAGTATGGGTGCGGCGAAGGCGGTTGCGGGGCCTGCACGGTTATGGTGTCGCAATATTTGCAGGACGAAGATCGAATCAAGTATCCTTTTATATGTGACAAGTTTTTTAGTAATCTCCTGTTAGTTACGCAGTTAACAAGTTTAAGTACCTACATATTGCGTTGATTAGCTCATTTAATGCATAGGTATGGATAATTGCAACATCTAATTGATACCACTTAAGTAAACCTATTAGTTATTACATCCCTTGTTTGTTACGAGTAAGCATAATATTAGTAAACAAATATATCAATAATTTAATAATTACTATACCTATGCCATGCATCATTGTTTTATGATTGAATGATTGTTTGCCAATAAGTTCGTTCACTGTTAACTACTTTACAATTTAGAATTTACCTCCATAATCGAACTTTTTTGAAATAAAATTTGTTTTGTCTGAGTTATCTGAGATAGCTTTATTTTAGATGTGATTTAGTTTTTACAATGAAATTGTTACAAAATTGTTCTAGATGTCCACCAATTAAGAAACGGTGATGACACGATAACCTATTTACATTAAATTGCAACAATAATTATTATTATTTTACTTCTGAAATCAAATTATATAAGTACTTCACATCGAGTATTATGTGAGTATTTTTATTAAATCAGTATTCTCGTGCTGCAAAATGATGGTTTTGTTATAAATTTTATTTATGTTGAAATCAATTACTTACTGACTTATTTTGCGTTATAGTAGATACACTAGCTTTCCGCCCGCGGCTTCGCCCGCGTTTTCAAAGAAAAGCCCGCATAGTTCCCGTTCCCGTGGGATTTCCGGGATAAAACCTATCCTATGTGTTAATCCAAGTTACCCTCTATATGTATGCTAAATTTTATTGCAATCGGTTTTTTAGTTTTTACGTGAAAGAGTAACAAACATCCATACATGCATACTTACAAACTTTCGCCTTTATAATAGTAGTAGGATAGTAGGATACCTAAACGAATTTCTAAGATCAATCATTATGCAATTAGGGATAAATAAAGAAATACATAAATAAATAACAAATTATCCTTATAATACCATCAGACATTACTCGGTTAACGCGTGTCTAATGCCTTTGTGCACAGTACATGGCATGGCAATCACAACTGTGGAAGGTATAGGCTCGACTCAGGATAAATTGCACCCAGTTCAAGAAAGGATAGCAAAAGCACACGGATCTCAGTGTGGCTTTTGTACACCTGGAATAGTTATGTCGATGTATACTTTATTAAGGAACAAAAATAAAATTGATTTCAGTGACATTGACACGGCTTTGCAGGGTAATCTTTGTAGGTGCACCGGCTATAGACCTATTATAGAAGGTTTTAAAACATTTTTGGAGGAATGGGAACATCAGTACAATGGAAAACTAGATGCCAATGGTGACACCAAATCACCGTGCATGATGGGTGAAGATTGCTGTCGACTTAAGAATGCAGATAGTCAAGAAAAAGAAACGTTGTTTGATAAATCAGATTTTAAACCATACAGTCCCACACAAGAGCCGATATTTCCACCTGAATTAAAAATTAATTACAAAGAATACGTCTCTAGCCTAACATATTTCAAAGGACCAAATATAGCATGGATTCGACCTTTTAAATTAGAGGAACTTCTTTTACTAAAGAAACAGTATCCATTTAGTAAAATTGTTGCTGGGAATACAGAAATTGGAGTTGAAGTAAAATTTAAAAAAATGGTATATCCCATTTTAATATCGCCAATTATAATAAAAGAACTGAACACTATTCAAGTAACTAACAGTGGTATACAAGTTGGCGCTACCATTACTCTAAGTGATTTAGTAAAGTTTTTGGATAATTTTATAAAGGAGAATGATACTAAAGGGAAAGTTCTCGAAGCTATAAAAGATATGCTCCATTGGTTTGCAGGCACTCAAATTCGCAATACAGCATCATTAGTCGGAAATATTGTCACAGCAAGTCCAATTTCTGACTTAAATCCAATTTTAATGGCTAGTGCAGCTACACTTATGGTCAAAAGTTTAGAGCGTGGAGAGAGAAAACTTACAATTGATTCCAATTTCTTCAAAGGTTATAGAAAAGTTGCAATAGAAGAAGACGAGATAGTATTATTCGTAGAAATACCTTTTACAGGTAACGATCAATTTGTTAAGGCATACAAACAAGCTAAGCGACGAGAAGATGATATTTCAATCGTCACGGCAGCATTTAATGTTGAGTTTGAAAAAAATAATTTAATTGTATCCGATGCAAAGTTATGTTTTGGAGGAATGGCTCCAACAACTGTATGTGCTACCAAAACATCTTCATTAATGAAAGGGAAACATTGGGACCAATCACTTTTAAAATCAGTATTTGACTCTTTGACGGAAGAGTTTAAATTAAATAGTTCTGTACCAGGAGGTATGCCAGAATACAGAAAATCGTTGTGTCTTAGTCTCTTTTTCCGATTTTATTTACATATTTTACAAATACGAAGCTTGAACGGCACAAGGCCAAGTAATTACGAACTATCTGGTAGTTATCAAATACCTGCACTGCAGCCAAAGAGCTCTCAATGTTTTGAAATAAAAAATAATGAAAGGACCACGTATGATGCTGTTGGAAAGCCAATTGTTCATATGTCAGCTTTTAAACAAGCTACAGGCGAAGCAATATATTGTGATGATCTTCCGACTCTGGAAGAAGAGTTATACTTAACATTAATTTACAGCGCGGAATCTCACGCAAAAATTAAATCAATTGATGCTAGCAAAGCACTAGCTGTGCCGGGTGTTGTAGCGTTTTTTTCAGCGGCAGATATACCAAAAGAGCGTAATAAGATGGGTCCAATTCTAAAAGACGAAGAAGTATTCGTAAGTGATGTAGTGACTAGCAAATCTTGTATCGTCGGAGCTATAGTTGCTAAGACTGAACAAATTGCACGAAGAGCGAAAAATCTGGTGATGGTTTCGTATGAAAAAATAGAACCAGTCGTAGTAACAATTGAAGATGCAATTGCTCATGATTCATATTATCCAAAAACTTATAGACAACTGATTCACGGCGATGTACAAGAAGCTTTTAAGCAATCGAAACATAAGAAAAATGGCCACATACGAATTGGAGCTCAAGAACATTTTTACTTAGAAACAGTTTCAGCGTATGCTATAAGGAAAGAAGACGAATTGGAAGTAATATGCAATTCTCAAAATCCGGCGGAAGTTGCGGTAAACATTTTTTTAAATTTTTAATTTAATCAAAAGTAGCTCGACCAAAATACTAAACTGTTTTTTTTTCAGCAAACTGTAGGCCAGGTACTCAATATACCTAACCATAAAGTTGTATCTAAAATAAAAAGAATTGGTGGAGGTTTTGGTGGAAAAGAAACAAGGTCTCTTATCCTCGCATTACCAGTTGCTGTCGCTGCTTATCGATTAAAAAAGCCTATTCGGGGAGTACTAGATAGAGATGAAGATATGCAAGCAACAGGATACAGACATCCATGTTTAATTAAGTATCAAGTCGCATTTGATGATACAGGTAAAATCAGTGGTGCTATTTATGACGTCTACGCAAATGGAGGGAACTATTTGGATATATCGCCCTCGGTAAGTGCAAATAAATTTAATTATGATAAAACGCACTAATGTTACTTAACTTTAATTGTAATCTAATAAAAAAAGTATTTTAAACATAGATACTACAAACAACTAACTGAAATAAACATGAAAAATTAAATCTTAAATACTATTTCCGAACCGCTGTATATATTAAGACAAATTTCCATATAAACATGTCTTCTTGAAATAAAAAAAATATATAAGTATTTTAAAACTTTTTTCAGATGTTGGAAAGAGTGATGACTCATTTGGATAATTGCTGTAAAATACCAAATATCGTTGTAAATTTGAACCTTTGTAAAACAAATACTCCTTCAAATACTGCATTCAGAGGTTTTGGTGGTCCTCAAGCTATGTTTGCTACCGAATCTATGATAAGAGATGTTGCGAATGCGTTGAATAAAAGTTATGAAGAAATTATAACTGTCAATATGTATAACGAAGGAGATTTCACATATTATGACCAAGAGCTAATACATTGTACAATAAAAAGATGTTGGCAAGAATGCATTGAAACATCAAATTATTGGCAAAGGAAGAGCAAAGTACAAGAATTCAATAGGTATGTTAATTTATTGTTTGAAATTAAATCTATAATTTAATTTTATTAAATAGACCGTATTTTTTTTCTACTACTAATAACGTAATTTTATTTGAAACTAGCGGTCCACCCCGGCTTCGCCCGTGGTAGGTACATATTTCGCAATAAAAG
Organism: Colias eurytheme; assembly: GCF_061535395.1. Lineage (NCBI taxonomy): Eukaryota > Metazoa > Arthropoda > Insecta > Lepidoptera > Pieridae > Colias > Colias eurytheme. The sequence continues at coordinate 6,155,375 of NC_142983.1, forward strand.
GTAGCCTATGTTCTTTCTCGGGGTCCTAAGATTATCTGTGCCAAACTTCATCAAAATCGGTCCAGTAGTTTATGCGTGAAAACCATACATACATACATACATACATACAAACCTTTCCTCTTTATAATATTATATTAGTATAGATATCAACGACTATTTAATAGATTAATAATTATAAAGTTAATTACGATGTGTGCATGCTTTATACAAAGAGCTGCTGAAACAATTAAGCTGAATGTCGTGTGACTTGGCAAAGATGTACAATGTACATTTTATATTTACAATGTACTTTCCAGTCAGTAATCTCCAAAAATACTTTTTTTAACCTTTACATGCAACAAAGGCAGGCTATTAACTGAGGCTATTAATTAATTAAAACGAAAAAAGAGATCTCAAATTTTCAGTGAATTTATAAATATAAATCACAGGCATACTTTTACTTTTTGTCCCTAACTTATTCACTTTTATTACGTAGGTACTTAATCGTAAAAGTGTAGACTGTAGACACGTTTAAATAATTAATATATTTTTATTGAATTTAATATCTTTTGATATATTAAGTAACGAATTTAAGAATGCAATGACGTTTTGTACTCTAATTATTATCTAATTAATTTTTAGAATGAATCGATGGAAAAAGAAAGGACTGGCTTTAACACCTACTAAGTATGGTATATCATTCCAAATTGACATGTTGATGCAAGGTGGGGCTCTAGTGTTGATATACTGCGACGGATCAGTGCTTATATCAATTGGAGGCATAGAAATGGGACAGGGGCTCTTTACAAAAATGATTCAAGTCGCATCCAAAGTCTTAGATGTAGACGTGTCTAAAATTCATATCAGTGAAATGTCTACAGATAAAGTACCGAATTCTTCACCCACAGCTGCAAGTGTCAGTTCTGATTTGTACGGAATGGCCGTATTAAACGCTTGCAAGACACTTAACGAGCGTTTGGAACCGATTAAGAAAAGCAATCCAAATGGCAAATGGGAAGACTGGATCTCTGCAGCATATATGGAAAGAATAAGTCTTTCTACGACTGGATTTTATGCTTCTCCAAAGATACAATTTAATCCTAAAACGAATTCTGGAACGCTCTTTGAATATTACACGTTTGGCGTGGCATGTTCTGAGGTTGAAATTGATTGCTTGACTGGTGATCACCAAGTGTTGCGTACGGATATTGTCATGGACATCGGGGAAAGTCTTAATCCTGCAATTGATATTGGCCAAATCGAAGGTGGTTTTATGCAGGGCTATGGGCTGTTTACAATGGAAGAGATGTTATATTCGCCAACGGGAGAGATTTTGTCGCGTGGCCCAGGCGCTTATAAGATTCCAGGGTTCTCTGACATACCGAAGGAATTCAACGTTTCATTGTTGAAAGGCGCTCCCAATCCTCGTGCTGTTTACTCATCTAAGGTAAATTATAGAAATAAATTTAATTTCTCTTGTTATTCTTATAAGAAACTCCACTAATAATGGTTAAGTTACTATTAACATTGTACACTGTACAGGCCTTCGATGTTCTCTCCTCTTGATAATTAGGTAATTTTATGAAATCTTTCCTGAGAGCGTTTCGTGCAGGCATCTGGACTGTGTTAATTAAAATGCACATTGTACATACGTTTTTAAAAATTAAATAAACACTTTAATTCGTATAACAATGTACGTCTACATACATAAGTAAAGATGGTACGAGTTTTTACAATTTACACAGAAATTATATTGGCGCCACTCATAATTATTAATGAATGTATGTAATTTTCTAGTCTAGCATTATTTTCTCTAACATAATAACATACATATGTAGGTATCTATTTTTTACGTTTAATCATTAATGTATTCAACAAAATGCACGCAGCATTCACATTCTAGATTTCTATACATTTAGATAATACCTAATACATATAAACCATCAAGTTATTAGTATGCAATGGAATTTTAATGGAAGTAATCTCTTTGTACTGGCACAAATAATATAAAACTAAAGAGTTTTTTTGTTTGTGTGAACGCACTAAGCTCAAGAATTACTGACTGATTACAAAATTACTTTCATCATTGGATATGTAGTATGTACGTGCTCTGAGTGTTGTAAGTTATATGGTGAAGATGAGGCGGACCGCTAGTAAAATATACACATTGAAAATTTTCAATTTCAGGCTGTAGGTGAACCTCCTTTATTCTTGGCGGCGTCTGTGTACTTCGCTATAAAAGAAGCCATCAAATCTGCTCGTATGGATGCTGGAGTCGATCCTGAATTTGTTCTCGAAGCTCCTGCTACATGCGCTCGTATAAGGATGGCGTGTGAAGATGATATTACAAAACAGGTACTTAAAATTAGTTGTATTTTACCGAAATTGTTTTTTTTATTAATATGTGTTTATATTTACATTAAATTACACATTATAATAGTGATTTATGCATGTGGTCATATTGAAATTTAATATTAATTAAAAAAATAAGATAAATGTGCCATGACAATATATCCCTTGAAGTTTTGGAAATTTATTACTCCTACAGGAGTTCGGATCACAGTTTCGTATCGCCGCATACGATCCTTCGGCGGAAAAATTATAAAATTTGCCTGCGATAGATATGAAGTAATCAAATAATTTAATAGCAAATTTACAAAATAAGTCTTCGATCAATTATTAAACTTATGTATATATAAGTAGATACGTTAGTATATATGGAATAAAAAGTGGTGAAGGTGTTACAAACATAGACTATTTTTACATAACATGCTATGACGTTGGTTATGGTATGGGTTATGCATGCGACTTCATTTTAATGTTGCGAATTGAACCCGCAAGTTTTTATAAACGTAGATACCTAATTTAATTTTTAAATGAAATTGGAATGAAACGCCAGTGAAAATCCCGTCCCAACAAAATCGGTCCTGCCGTTTCATAGATTCGCTGGAGCAAACAGATATAATTTTTATCATAATTGATGTGTGGTGTGGTTATATAGGTAGTGTAGTGCCCCCTGTCTTTATCATAATTTATGAACCACAGATAAAGTTAAGTGACACTTCGTTATCAATCCGTGCAAAGGCCAAATCATTTTTAGCATTTACTCGTAGCAATAAAAATGTTTTTAATTTTTATATTGACTTTTAAATAGTTATAATTAATATGATTATTACACGATATTTCAATCTGAAATTATGTTATAGATACACATGTGTAATCTGCCTGTGGTAATGTATATTTGAGGAAGGTATATTTAATGGGATATAAAAACTGGAATGTCTATGTGAATTATTTGTTACAGTACCTATGTATTTAATTATTTCCACAATGAAAATTGCTGAAGCATGCATGTTAACTATTCAATATTCCTAGCACGTGAGTCGTAACTTTTACCATCACGTTGCTGCTAGTGCAAATTGCAATGCTAATATGTTTCGCATAGTTTAACTGAGCATCTATTATGTTTAAATATTTTAAATAATAATCTGTTATACTATAATCAATGTGAGATAAGGAAGCTATAAATTAAATAAGAAGGAACCTAGTTTATTTGATGGGGATTTAATTGCAGAAAGGATTTGATAGTGAATTCGCATGAGAATAAATTTTATTATTAAATCTTAAACGTAACTTGTTTGCTGATTAAATAACGGATAAATGCTCTATAGCTACAAGCTATAAATAGCAATATTTGCTACAATGTTTATTAAAGTGAAGCATTAGCAAGTTAGCAACTATGTTTACAAAATCGTATTACGTGAAAGCAATCACCATGTGTGCAAAAAAGCTACAGTTCGTTAAGCAATCAGTGAACTATGTGATTAATATAAGCTATTTTATATCTGAGTAATTGTTGTAGGTGTAAAAAGTTTATGTATCGTGCAGTATAGCATTCGCTAGTAATTTCACAGGTGATGCATTTTTATCACGCGCAGTCAACGGTCGATATATCTACCTACTGCGTTAATATTTTTAGTGTCTAAGCTGATTTCTATTACCTTCTTGTATAATTTTTAGGACATTCCACTGTGGGTGACAAAAAATACAAAAAAAAATTGCTTTGTGTTGCAAACAACACAAGTCTTAGTAGGTCTATTCATTTAGTCGGATCATCGGATGCATTAGCCGATAAATAATCCTTATGAATTTTTATAGGTAACTACTCTAAATTTTATACCTCAGCGTAAATTAAGTTCTTCTTTTGTAAATTAGGTGTGTTATGGATTATAAACCGTCATTCATGTATAATTTACTAACCCGTTGTAATTTATTAAAACCTGTTCACTAACAATAGGCACATGTATAATGTGTTACATGATCGCAATCACGGTAGATTAAAAAACGATAGAAACTGCAGACTTAATAATTCATAAAAAAACCAGAACCGCCAAATTTTAAATTTAATTGCGGTAATGAAAATGTAGTAACAAGTAAGAAATCATTTTAATTACTTATTAACTTTTTTCGTACAATACTACCAAAAATGATTATAATTGCTTAGCTAAATTTATTTACTTAGTATGTTCAATGTTCTGTTAATGATGATCATCTATGTGAACAAAATAAATATATGTACGAATTTTATTTTAATTGACAATCATTTTAGGTGAAAGAACCGATATATCTATAAAAAAAATGCCTTAATATTAATAATAATATACTCATAAGAGTACTTTCTCTTAATAATATTTACTAGGTATTACTGTGGTATTTTCTTTGCTATTATGTGTTTATTATTTCATTGTTTTTTTACAGGTTAAACCAACTATCGACAATGTTGGACGGCCCTGGAACGTCATTCCCTAGCGCACCGCAGCATTACAACCTTAGAATAATATTACCTAGAATCCAACTAACTACCCACGTGCAACAAAAGTGAGGCAGTTTAAACGGAACCAATTTATTTTATTCAGCCCCGGATCTTCGGTTGTTAAGGTCAAGCTAGTAAAAGCATCTGCGACAATTAAACAGATTGTGTTGTTAAATTGGGTGTTACAATAAATCGGTTAAATAAAAAAAAGATCGTGTGTGCCGAGCACACATGTCAGAAGTGAAACTCCTTTGGCAAGATTCAAAGATATCAAAGTTACTTACTCGATGACGTGACGATATTGCCATTTTTTTTTTTTTTTTTTTTTTTTTTATAGTGGGGAAATCTTCCAAAGATACCCACGGCCCCCGGGGATGGAGCCAAGGGTTATGTCGGATTCTTACCGACTAAAACCCCACTGTGTTCCGTCGAGCCGCGCAGTTAGCCGGGGCCGCGGGTACTCTTAGAAATCGTCCACGACCCTGGCAGCGGACGCCCGGTTACGGGCCCACCTCCGTTATCACCTACGGATGCGCGCGTGCGCGCCTCCTCCTTCCTCTGCGAGGCGGCATGAGCGGAACACGTCTCATGTCACCTCACTGCCCCGGACGATGGAGCATGTCCCCGGTCCATCGTCCAGAGCCCTTCGCTAGGGAGGCAGGTCGCGATCGCTAGCGACCGCGACTCGGCGTCGGCGCCTAAAGGGTCGCCGGCGCCGCATCGGGTCCGCGAGAGGGTTCCCCTCACGAACCCGCTCCGCCTCCTCTTTTCGCACCATCACCTCCTCACAGAAGGCGACCACCGCACGCCAGGACCTGGAGCCTCCAACCATGGCGCGAACCACGGACGGGAGCGAGAGATCCGGCCCCACAGCAGCGACCAGTCGCTGTCTAGCCACGGACCACGCAGGACACACACTCAGCGTGTGGTCCGCTGTATCCTCCTCGCTTGGGCACCAATGGCAGGCCATGGTTGGCTCCCGGATCGCGACTCGACACAGGTATCGTCCGAAACACCCGTGTCCAGACAGTACCTGTGTCAAGCGGAACGTGAGAGCCCCATGTCGTCTGCTGCACCATTCTAAAAGGACCGGCCGGATGGCCTCCACCGTCCTTACACCTGCAGTTGGGTTCTCAAGCCGCCGCACCCATTCCTCCATCAGACGCTCGCAAGCCGAAGCCCTCCAGCGTGACGATATTGCCATGACGCGACCTTGAAGTTTTACTCTCAACCTGCCTAAAGAAGTTTTACTTCAAAAAAGCTTCACATAATAAACTAAAGTACCCACATATTATATACGTATTGATTACGGGTAGGTACATTAAATATCAATCTGGTTTACGCCTTCCTTTAGAAGAAGCTTGCATGAATATTAACGATCTAGGCGATATTAAACTAAGATTAAAACGCACAATACCTACTATAGACACTTTAGTTCTACGTTTAAGTCTTAAATATTTCTATATATCTATAATTATTATAAGTACCTTATAACTTATTGTATGTCTATTATAAATAGAGCAGCCTTAGCCTTTCCTTTGTTAAAAAAAAGTATTTGATTCAAACTGCTATAAAAAATGCTAATAGTGTATACTTAAGTTGTTTATAAAATTAATAGGAACAATTCTAATTTTACTTACTTATGGGATTACCTTCACTGTATAGTCTATAGTTTTTCATGCTTAGGTAAAAGTATATATAAAAAGCGTATGTAAAGAAATGTAACGCAATAAACACTGAAATATAGTAATGAACTATCGTATATATATCAGTATGGTGATGAAACCAATAAATTTACCTGTAGAAAGTGAATATTAAAGTGAACTAACGAAACTTATACATATTAATTATTGCGTAAGGGGATTTATAACACAAAACAAAATTATATGTACCTTAGATACTACTTAGTACTTATATTATATTATGTATCATATTTATATGGACTCTTGTCCATATAAAACATCCTATATAATATTAAAAAAAAAAGTTATAAAAATATCAGGTTGGTAATCTTATACAACATACCTGGCATCTTATGCAATACAATTTTGAGACGAAATAAATTGTTGAATAAGTTAATAGCATAATATCTTATTAGCAATTTAAAATACATTTAGTCTAAAAATTATCTAAAAAATGAATTTCAGACAATTTTAAGACTTATAAAGCGAACGCGTATAACCTACCGCTATACGTAAATAAAATATGTTTAAGTACTTACCTACTTAGAATTTAAGATTAGGTGTTAATCGATCTTTTTAAAAGTACCTACCAAATACATAATACATATTCTTAAATTGGTTTTTAAATATTACAGTACATTTTATATTTTTATATTGTTATTAGTTAAATGTATGTTAGTTTATTGTTGTAAAGTACCTACACTTTTTAAACATTAAAATTGTAAAGAAAAAGATGTACCTACCCTTAAGTTTAATATTCTGTTCTTTTTTATCTATTAATAAAATACCAATGAAATCAATTTTATGTATTACTTGCATGCATTATTTCATATTAAGAAACATACTGTGTAACTGTTTTAAGTAACATTTTAATGAAAGCCCTATAAAAATATTAGAATAGGTTCATTCATCCGTTCATCAAATAGGTCACTCAAATCAGCTTTTTTACCACCTCCCTCCCTATTGTCACGCTGTATTACACTATTTGTAACCCCTCTTGAAAAAATTGTCACAAAAATCAAGACACACTTATATTTATTACACGCTTTATATTAGCTTCACCTGTATGTTTGTAACCGACTTCTTTGGGCGCGATTTGGACCAAATTTCGTTCAAACTTTGTAGATTTATTTAGGACCGATGACAATACACTAATTTGATATTGCACTTGTAATTCATACATTGCACTTGTAAGATAATACATACACACACATATTAAGAAAAAACACTATTCTTAACGTTCATGATATTTTTGATGTCATTTTTGTTATTTAAACTAGTTAAAAAACAGTTTAAAAAAGTTCTGTCTTGGACGTCCGTGTGTCTGTATGTGCGGATCCTTTTTCTTGTTAACACGATAGCGACCGAAATACTTTACTAATCGAGTCTTTTTTTTTCTCTTACGCTTGAGTATGCTCAGGAATAGAACCCTTTCATTTTTCAGGGTCTGATTCGATGTGGTTTAATTGTTATTAATTCATAAACAAAAATAATAATTAATAAATATTTATTAAAAAAAAATTATGAGGCGTGCACTTTTGGATTTTCCAAATTATTTTATAGTTATTACGAGTTACGTAATATGGTATTTCTAAACACCTGCCACCTGCGGTAGGTTCCTATTAGTACGTAATACCACAGACTAATAATAATATACTACGTATACAAGTAATACTATTATAATATTTATAATAATATATTCTGTATTCTGTAACCTAATAAGGTTCATAACAATTCATGTATATTATTAAAATAGGTACGGTCTTTATAATCGATGAATATAATCGTAGGTCTTTAATTTGAAATTTTTATGGAGTTAATTTTAAATACTATAATATTATATAATATTCTTATAAAGTAAGTCCCTACATACGTGTATCTTCTAAAGTACCTAACAGAACACGGTTAACATTTATTATAATTTATATATGTAATTGTTATGTGAAATCGTTATTCTAGAATTGATATGAATGAATAAAAATCTGTAAAATGCTTGCAGTTTTTACATCTATATAATTATAGAGCTTTTTAAGTTTACATTAGAGATAATAACTTATGCGATAATGCCGATGGCAAAATATCGTATATGTATTTGAAAAAATGGTGTAAAGAAGGTACTTATATATTGTTTTATTTTATAGAATGCAATATGTAGATGTTAATCGTTTAATATTTAAAAGTTAATTTACAATAGACATAAACTGAAGGTAAGATATAAGATAAAAAATATTGAAGTAATTAACAAAAAAAAATGTAAACTATTCTGAGTGACTTTCGATGCACATTGACATATTCGTATAGGAGCTACCAACGTTGACAAGTGAGCATTTTAGTATAGTTGGTTCTTTGATATACTGTTCCTCTTGCTATTTCGGTTAGAGTCCGGGCTGTCTGGCTGGTCGCAGTGGTTGCGTTTTTTAGTGCGCATCTCTTCTGCACAGGATAATTTCCTTAATTTAAAGTCATTTTTTAACGCGTAATTTTTAATATTTTACCTTTAGATAGATCCATTAGACATAATTTTTTTATTGCAAGACGTTTTTTTCGTTGTTTAATAGGTGCCAGACGCAATTTTTTATTTCGTTTTTATAAAAAATTCAAATTATTTTAGAATGTCTGTAAATTTCATATTATGTTCTTCAAACATAATATAATCTAAAATTAATTAGCCAGACGCTAATTCGATTGTTAAGTATTAAATAATGTGTATAAATAAAAAAAAGTAATGAAGCATGCAGCTCATCAGCTAGTGTATTTTAACTATGCGACAGGAAATAATTGCAAGAATACAATATTATTTACACTTGTTCTTATAAATAAAAGCTAAAATGAAAAAAAATAAACATAAAAGTGAAAAATAAATTAAAGTTACCATACATTGAAAGGAATGGAATAAAAACTTTATCAATGAAGGTTAAACAATTACATAGTTAAATTTAAAAAGCCATCTTCATAATCATCATCATCATCATCTTTCCTCACACTGTCAGAATTATTTATGTTATCGTCTAAGGAATTGTTATTGTTTTCCAATATTCCATCATCTGTAAACAACTAGAAAGTTTGTTTCAATATTGATGTACACACATACACACACACAACACACACACACACCACACCACACACGACACACACACGTGAACACACACACACTCGCATGTTTAAGTTTGTATTGAATTTAACTAAAGTAGTTAGCATGAATTTATATAGGTATACTAGCGGTCCGCCCCGGCTTCGCCCGTATGGTACCTACATGTATAAAGTATAAACTATCCTATCTCTCAAGTTGGATCGAACTGCACATGGTGTGCGAATTTTATTTTATTATAATCGGTTAAGTGGTTTGGGAGTCCATTGAGGACAAACATTATGACACGAGATTTATGTATATATATATTAAGAATTAAGATTAATGAATTAATATTGTTATCATCATCACTACATAGTATAAAACAAAGTCGCTTTCTCTGTCCCTATCTATGTCTCTTTAAATCTTTGAAACTACGCAACGGATTTTGATGTGGTTTTTTTAAATAGATAGAGTGATTCAAGTGGGGGGTTTATATGTATAATAACATCCATTAAATAGTGGAGAAGTACTGTTATTTTTGAGGTTTCTAATGTGATTTCGTAAATAATTACATTTTTTCCACTTACAGTGCAAACGCAGGCACCCTACGAGTTTTATCAAAATAATGTACTAACTATAGTACACATTGAAAAGGTCTACAGAAAAGTCCGTGATGGTATATGTCTATCTCTTATGGATAACCCACAATAACTTTTTTTGTCATTTACTTTTTACGACCAATAATGGCTAATTTTCGAAGCGATTTTAACCAATACAGCATTAATCCTTAACCAATTAAAGACCTTGAATACATTGTTCATTTAATATAGATCTATATGGCCCTTTACACCGTATGATTTAAGTGAATATTTTCGAAGATATTACAGATTTAAAAATTGCGGGACGTAGCGTTTGCGGCGGTACCAGCCGGCCGCCCGGCTATATATTTTATACCCGTGCGAAGCCGGAGCGGGCCGCTATGTTTTTATATTCAACGTTCACAGTTTTTCTGTAGTGTATTTAGTATCAGCATTGCACCTGTGCGAAGCCAGGGCCGGGCGGGTCGCTAGTTAATATTAGATATACCTATATATTAGAAAATTTAACTTGTATTGGCAACACTGTATTTTGTCTGTGGTTCTTTTTCTTCTTGTACGCGGTGTGTAATGTGTGGTATTAGGCAATGTGCTATTGGAAACAATATAAATAAGTTTATGTAATCGCTGTTTTCATTTAAACCCATAACTTAATAGTTAAGTAATAAAAAAATTGTTTTGTATAGAAGATTGTTGATGTACCCTAATAGTTTATTTTTTAGCCTAAGGAATAAAATGTAGGTACCAATGGAAGGTACTTGTTCCCACAACACAGGGAATCCTAGAGTAGGAACAATTCAATTTCTATGTATCTTATATTTTCGAAAAAAAAAAGTTATTTTTTATTGTTATTTAATTTTCGCGGCCGACCCTTTCTATCTCTCTTGCACTTTAAACTATCTCTCCATATACACAATCATCAAATTGTTCATACTTACCTACTTTCACTACGTTTTTATTTGTACGTATTTAATAGATACTTAACAATCGAATTAGCGTCTGGCTAATTAATTTTAGATTATATTATGTTTGAAGAACATAATATGAAATTTACAGACATTCTAAAATAATTTGAATTTTTTATAAAAACGAAATAAAAAATTGCGTCTGGCACCTATTTAACAACGAAAAAAACGTCTTGCAATAAAAAAATTATGTCTGATGGATCTATCTAAAGGCAAAATATTAAAAATTACGCGTTAAAAAATGACTTTAAATTAAGGAAATTATCCTGTGCAGATGAGATGCGCACTAAAAAACGCAACCACTACGACCAGCCAGACAGCCCGGACTCTAACCGAAATAGCAAGAGGAACAGTATATCAAAAAACCAACTATACTAAAATGACTTTTTTTTTAACGTTAATAGCTCCCGTACCATATTTTGAGATACTTGTTCAAATACTATATTATTATTTACTATTGATAATTCTTCGAATAATTAATTAACTACAATTGATATAAAATAATGTTGTTTACTATTTATTATTAATAATGGTAGGTAATTGTGTTATAGAGTAAATATTTATATTTAAAAGGTTAAGTAATTGTTTTCACTTAGGTTCAGAAATCAGACATGTGAGAAGGTAAGAAGGTATCATATATTATAGAGTTTCACATTACAAAAATATTTCGTTGAGTTTGTAAATGAAACAAGATACCTAGGTATTCTAGGATTATAACGCACAATCAAGTTTAGAAAGTCGACGTACGCAAAATAGAAATCTAAATATACATACATACATTATACATATGTACAAAACAAAACCAACTCATGCCTATAGGTATTATAACTACTAATCTAAAACTTAAAAGGTGATTCATTAATTTTACAATAAGATATATTATTATAATTAAAAACTACTATGATATTATACTACTTTCGGTACTCACTGCTCGTCACAGTAAGTCATCAGCCAGCATGAATTACTTCTATCATATCTTCTGCATGAGCAACATCTAAATTAACGTAGCTGTTCTGTTAAGAAAATGTCATTTATATGTATACCTACATATGCATTAATTAAAGCTCTCGAATGTTTTTCATTTATTAAATAAAATAATTAAAAGCTATAGGATATGCCTATTGCCTATATATACTTTTTTATTGTAGGATTTATTATACAGAATAGCAATTTCAGCTGTCTTGTGCTGTGACACGGATCAGCCAGGCGCAACGGCTGGCGGCGCGGGCGCGGCGAATACGGCCCAGCGAATGGTACAACGTGTAAGTAGTATGTATTATATTATCTGTTGTACAACCAATGTATGGAAATGTATGAAAGAGGGCACTGGGCAGTGGCCACGGCCTGTGACAGCGGGTGGCCGCGGCGTGGGCGGCTACTTTATTTATACCAAGTATTACCGAATATCCGTTATCCACCGATATCAAGGGGCTATAAGGATACCTAAGGACGCGTTTAAAATTCCGACATAAATAGGCTCTCTTTCTTTCGGTAGACAAATATTATATTACTTCTTCATCACCGATCAGATTAAATTTTTAAGTTATTAATTGTTACTAACAAAATGAGTCCTGGTTGCTTGAATAAAATATGAATACCTAAATTAGAATAAATTATTTTCAATTTTTGTTTGTTGTTTGATTTGAAATGTTGATATTTGATGTCGTGTCTATAGATTGTTAGGTAACTACCTATACAGTAGGTATACACTCAAATATTTACGATTATGAACAAAAAATATCTACATCCAGGATAATTTTTCAGATAATATTTGTACACAAGACGTTTTGATTCTTAAAAAAAATCCTAGGTAGATATAGGTAATATTTTCAATTAGGTATCAATATAACTGGAAAAGCTTTATATTATACTAGCGGTCCGCCCCGGCTTCGCCCGTGGTACATATTTACGTTATAAGAACCATCCTCGTTCTTCAAGGAATATAATAAAAAAAGAATTATCGAAATCGGTTCAGCCGTTCTCGAGTTATGCGCTTACCAACACATTTTGCGATTCATTTTTATATATTAAGAGAAGAAGATTATTAGTTATATTTGAAATTGATATTTTGTTTTTATGGCATTCAAATTTTTCAATTCTTTCTAAATTTATATGTATAAATTATATTTCTTTTCTTTTGCGCAAGTAGCCTGGAAAAGATTTTTTGTTTTTCTACAAAATTTGCCTCTTTTGTAATATTATTTATTTTCTGTTTTGTTGTTCTACTTAGGTAGGTACTTTGTATTAAAGTATTAATAAATAAAAGCTTTCACGAAATGTCAAAAAATAATGTCAGACAAGATTAAGGAATCGTCGTATTTTCACATATGTTGTTAACGCGCTTGCGCAGGGGTTTAAACATCTGGTATCTCTATGGGGGTTATCTTATTTTATCATTCTGGACGAATTGTATAGAGTACTGTAGTCCTAAAGAAAAAACGTCCACTCCTCTCTGCGCTTGTGCGTTATATGTATCTGGTTTAGAAAGAGTCCTTAAACGTATGTACTTAGTTCGTCTGTTTAAAATAAATGTTGACTAGGGTAGGAAATATTTTGATCTGCCTAACTGTAATAAAATAAGAAAAAAAAAATTATCATTTAAAAAATTGTTAAGTCCACTTAGACTTAGGAATAGGGCTTTGTGTCACGTGTCTACCTGGAGTACTTTATATGTAGAAGCACAGACTAATAATAATATACATACTACGTATACAAGTAGAAGTGAAAGTTCAATATTGAACAGTAGGTATACCCTACCTAAAGAATAATTTGATTTCAATACAGTAAAAATGGTTCGTTTTCGTTGTTGTTCTTTAATTAAATATGGGCTTCTGTAGATAATAAATTACTCTTTTGATATTAGATTAATTTTATAAAAAGTATTTGTGATGGATTTATGATTATATTCAAATATTTTACACCTAGGTATTTATTCACACATCTTCAGAAGTCATAAAGATATATTATACAAACTTTAGGTAAGTAAACAGGATAATATCTATAGCTCATATTGTCAACAATGGAATTAAACATTATGTTATTTGTTTGGGAGATCGAAAGGAATGAGGTTTATGGGTCATTTTCAAAATATTTGTACATCACGAAATTGTCAGTAAACTGTTTCGTTAGGAAATGTCACGAAGTTGTAAAAGTAAGGCTGTATTCAGAATAAGGTAATATTACATATAAAAAAGTAAGAAGTCACTAGTTAAAAAAAAAATATATTTTTAGTTACAAAATAATCAAGAAACAATCAATTTTTATAATTCTCTGTTTGGTTTTCCTTTTATTTTCTTCTATCATTAGCTGCTTTCCATTTTTGTCTTCGAGCTTCTTTTTCACTGTCATTAAGATCTGATATTTTTCTTTGTCTTTGTTTCACTTTCTCGAGGTGTTTTTTCCTTTTCTTTTCATATTTTTCAGGGTTTTGCTTTTTTAAGTTTTTCAATGTATTTTTTTGCCGTTCGGCACCGGTTAGCGGCATTCTGAAACTAAAAAAAGCTGTTGGATATATGTATTTTGAATAAAAATAAAAACAAAAGTAAGCATCACTCGTGTGGGTGGAAAAGCGATCAACACTAAATGCAATAAGGCAAGCGTTATCCCATCAGAAACCACTTGTAAAATTGGAGGCCAAGACTCACTGATCCGTTTTCACTATAAAAAAGTTATCAGATCCCAGGAAAAGTCAAGTCCCTAAGCCCGACTTTACTAACCCTACATCATGGTTTAAAAAAGTATGGCCTGTAGTTACAAAAAAATAATCTTGAGAGATTTATTGTTTTTCTCCTTTATTTTTATTCGTTACATTAATTTAACACACATTTTAATATCTTATTTTCATACTTTACACATGAGACCACAGCTTTACCGTCTACAATTTACTGACGTCAGTAAATGTCAAGAAATTGTTCGTCAGTAACATGTAAAAAATAACCTAAGAAATACTTTTACACAAAATATAATCACATTTACCATTAGATTGAAAGTGTAATCTATTACTCTAGTCATAATTTAAGTATATTACAATTGCGGTAGGTGAATTCTTAAAAATGTACTTACTTTTGTTGAGAATACGTCGTCAGGAAAATGTAACTAAATTTTTTGCACAGCACACTACAGGACTTCTTCCGTGTCTGGACAACAAACAAAATGGCGGCGCGTTAATGTGACCTTACTTTTCGTGACATGACCAGTGTTGCCAATGATTAGAGTGAGATTCCTCCTCTTTGTGATACAAGAAGTTGGTCAATTATGTCAATAAATCAGTGTCACGAAATTGTAACGATTGATAGGGACATTTTTATAATACGTCATTCTTCGTTTATTTAAGGTAATTTAAATAGTTTAATCTATCAGATATAACACTTCAAACATTGCTTTTTAATTATGATACAAAAAAATAGGAGGTTTCATACAAAAATTCTGATAAAAATATTGGTTTTCATTGTCGTCCACATAGGGGACAATAAAAAAATGTATGGAGCTTTTTTTGTTACTTTATTTTCACATTAAATTTATGTAAGAATTTGAATCGCAATTCATTGCTTTTCATCAGAAATGATATGCAATATGCTTAAGTTTAGTCTGTAAAACGTTAACAATGATTTATTTCAGTCGTAACCATATTTTTTTCGAAGATTTTTTAGGGGGACAAACATTTTGTAGTAATGTACAATTATTTTGAAAACGACCCTTATGGATTGGAATCTCGAGTATTGCATACTGCAGTTAAGACGATACACAAAAAAAAATCTACTGCTTGGCGGGCGGAGTCTAATAGCTCGCTATCGCGAACGCGGGTGTGCGCGAAGTCATTCTTGCAAACTCGCCGCGCTGCCGCTGGCCGACTCGGGACAAACATGTATGGAGTCGTCATACAGTTATAATATTCTTATACATATATTTAATTGTTGATTTATTGGTTTTATTTTCTTGCTTATAAACAAATAATCTTCTTTTTAACAACTACTTAGACATTATTAATAATAATATTTCGTAATGTTTACTTTATTACAAAATAATACAGGTTATAAATAATCTTTAAAATAACAAAAAATATTGTTACTCTGAAAAAATGAAATGGTACTCAATAACGCGGACTACTGAATGGATTTAGATAGAATTTGATGCTGACGTAGATATTACGTCATGCCCAGAAATGAAAG
Source organism: Colias eurytheme (assembly GCF_061535395.1). Lineage (NCBI taxonomy): Eukaryota > Metazoa > Arthropoda > Insecta > Lepidoptera > Pieridae > Colias > Colias eurytheme. Next base: position 6,171,648 of record NC_142983.1, read on the forward strand.
GTAATATTTCTGAAAGAAGTTATAAACCCTAATTCTTCTCAGTCAAAATCAAGAGTGGAAGATATCACTAATACAGTAAAACTGATGCGATACTTTGGATGTTAATTTGTATATTTTTTTGTTAGTTGTTACTTAATCACGTCAAGACTACATTACCAATTTTGATAAAATATAGCTAATTGCCTGGATTTACACATAGGATACTTTTTATCCGAACTGAACACTTCTGTGGGATAAGACAGGATTCACGATATAATCTAATTCCACGCGGGCAAAGCCGCGGTCGGAATGATATTTTTTTAAATAAAAAAATTGTTTAAAAAAAACACAATATATTGACTGATTTTTTTGCACTCTATTATAATTGTAATTATTCACTACAAATAATCAAAATAAAATAGCCAGAACAAAGTTAGACCCTGGTAGGGTAGGTAGGCAGGTACAGCAATGTGAGACGAACACTGGCTTATTTATACCAATAATAATGTATTATAAACATTAAATTAAGTTTACTTTCTAACAACAAAAATACATAATATTAGCTAATGTCAAAGCGAATCAACCAATCATCCCCCAAAAATGAAATGTGCACACAAATATTCATCCAAATCGGTTCATGTCATTAGGAGGAGTGACTGCAGCGCCATCTTCCGGGCCCAATTGTGTTTCCAGATCACCCAGGAACTCAATTTAATATACTTACACAAAATTTTTCGAAATGAAAACTCACATTACTATGTAAATATGAATATAAACCTGTTTTATTACTAAGCAATTTCCCGCACAGGTGTAGTAAGTATAAATGAAATAAATATCAACATCAAATTCTTTATACAACATACTTATCTACCACCTTCTAAGAAATGTAATTCTTGAAATTATTTCGTATTTTTTTTAAATATAATACTACTCCAATGAGCTCCTGTTCCATATTATGTCCGCCATACTTCCACTAAGTTCACCATGATTTTTTATTTCTTTGCACTTTGTTGCTTTTTGCTAAAAATGGAATCATGCGATAAAACCAGTAGAGCTTTGATAACATACATTTTTGACTGAATAAAGGTACTTAAAGTGGATTCACATTGTGAACAATCAGTGGGTTTATTTTCCTTCTGGATTCCGGATTTCTGAACAGATTATTTATGCTATAAATGAAAAAATCTTACACATTCGTTATGTACTTAAAACAGGGGTACATAATATCAAACATCGTCTATAATACAATTATCATCAAATTTAAAATAAAACCAACTTACTTCATTAATTTGTTCCAATTGTAAGCATTCTTTTTCCTCCAACCTTTATGTTTCTTCTTCTTATTTTCTTTATTGTCCCCATTTGTCTCATTTTGTCTTATCGTGTTGTCACCCTTTTTTACGATTGCGCGAGCGACACAAGTTCCCCGTGTGACGGCCGTAGCGGGAATGACTCGTGCAGCGATCGGGGTAGGAAGGTACAGGGCGGCTCTCGCTATATTGGCTGGTCGCGCGCTAATTTCAAGTATTTCTTGTTTATTTCAAAACCATCGCATATTTCAAAATTCTAACACGGTAGACGTATAGGTTGTATATTTTATAGTTAATATCCAAAAAGTCGTAACTTTACATTTGTTATTTTGAAGATGCCAGAGATTAAAAAAAAATAACAATGATAACTTTGTATTTTTTTTCTATCGAGAAAATATCATGGAATCATGTTTCTAAAACGGTAGACGTATTGTGTTACTATTGAACTTTCTTGTCAAGAATTTTCATCACGACAACTTTAATAATATAAAAATTACGAAGGTTTGAAAAGGGCCGTAAATGTTAGAAAAATTAATTCATCACCTTAAGGAACTATTTTATATTATTAGCTTATAGGTACCCTTACTTACTTAACCCACCTGATTTATTATTTTAAATGCATTCTATATACTTAGGTAATTTTGTTTTAATTTCAAAATTGCTGTAGGCAAAACTGGTTCGCATCGCAATATATCAAGAGTTGTAACATTAAAATTGAGGCGAACCACATCTATTTTGAAACTAAATTATATAGCCAATTATAGTGACAAAACACGCTGTTTCAATAAGAAAAACTTCCAAGTGTTGAATGTTTACAGCTTTTATCAACCTGTTTTCAATTGCGCCTTAACTAAAAACTTGAATAATTAATGTTGCATACGTTATGCCATAGTGGACTTCAGAGGTCTCGACATTGAGAAAAGTCAAGTTTATATAGATGGTAACAAATATATATATGTATATCTATCTAGTACCTAATTTTGGACATATTGATGTGAGTAAAATACCAGTGGACTCGATAAGAGTCGCTGTATAGATAGCTGATAATAATTGAGTATACGTATATTGTGTTATCATTTGTAAGTGTATATTTATATTGCGCGATGATGTTGGGAGAAGATTGTGGAATATAGTCAGCTCTCCGAGGGACAACTCAGTGTAGTTTTAACTCGCGAGTGAGTAAGGCGTCCTTACAAAACAAAAGTACATTGTTGTGTCATAAACATGGGCATTTTGAATTTTGATGAAGGCAACGGTGAAGTTACGACAGAGTTGGTGTTTTATGTGAACGGCAAGAAGGTGAGTTAGAAAATTATCAATTGAATATTGATACTAAAGAAAAGTGCGGTTTATATAATATGTTTGTTTTATTGTAACACATGTCTCTGTTTCAATTTGAGTCATCTAAGTATGTAGGTAGGGTACCTATGGTACCTAATACTCCTATTGAGATCACATAATCTGTATGGACAATAAATTGAATGTTAAAGCTTCTCAATACAAATATTTTTATCATGAAATAATAATATCTAGAGCTAAGGATGATATATTCTCTATTATTATTATCTCAGGAATGAAGATTAACTTGTTTTGCTTGGTAAATGACACCGCACTTATAATTCAATACCTAGTAGAAATTAAAGAAACATCTACTTATCTGCAGAAATCCTTGTTCGAATAAAAATAACATATTATGTACATGTGTCTTTTTGTTTTTCGTGTTATTAGTGAGGTAAAAATAAACCTAGAGTCTAAATTAATTATATAAAAGGTACCTATGTACGTTATAAATATTTCCTAGCAATTATACTTACATTGCGCAATGCCAACTGGCTTTTTGAAATATTGTACAAACTACAAAGAGAATTCAAGAATTTCGATCACTTTTTTTGGGGAGATAAAAAACATAAGTTAGATAGGTAGGTATAAGAAGTTGGCACGAAAAAAAATTTTTTTTACTTATAACTTAGTTATAACGACACTAAGTTATAAGTATACACTATTTCTTACTCTTAAGTAATTAACTACATTAAATAATTGATTGATAATAATATGCCTTGTATCTCTCGTAATAAGGGTAATGGGTACGTCTATAAGTCTACAACGTTAATAAAAGTAATAACTGGATGCATCTCATCAATAGTCAATAATAATTATAAAGAGCAAGTGAGTTAGTATGTAATTATACCTAACTAGCGGAAAGTTATGGCTCACGTACCAATAGATGTATTATGAAAATTAATATTGAAAGAAATAAATAAATATTTCAGGACAATTTTCACACACGGCACGATCTGATCACATACCAAGCTTTCGCTCGTGTTATGGAAACCAGATGGCTGATAAACATACATAATATGTATTATGTATATAATTTTAAATAAATACTTATATCTAGATAATTAACACCCAGACACAGAGCAAACATCTATATTTATCACACAAATATTTTCCCCGGGTGGGAATCGAACCCACGACCTCTGGCTTTGAAGGCAGGGCCACTACCAACCAAGCCAACCGGTCAGTCAGAAAGGAAAGATAGTATGTTCACTCAATTTTTACAAAAGCACGTTGCCAATTTGAATGGTGAAACTCCAGCATGAAACTTCAAACGAAAAAGCTTCTCGAAGCACACAATCACACAAACATAACGCTAGTTAATGTTGTTTTATGAGTAAGTACCAAGATATCAAATGCACAAACATATACAATACATAATTAAATATGACGATAAGAGAAGATTGCATAAATATTTGTTTTGAATGATTTATTAAAGCTTTTCATTTCTCTACTTAGTAAATCTTCAGTTGTACCGTTAAAACCACTAATATAATTTAAGGAGTCAAGAACAGTAAAATGAAGGAATAGGTAAGCAGATAGAATAATAATAATTAATAATAAGTATACGGCTCGTATAAAAGTATAAATAATATCGGTGAAAGAAAAAATAATGCCTCAAAATTCAAATATTTAAACGCTACATTGACATTTGTAAGAAAAACCAGTTATTTTAATCAATACTTTAATTAAGGTTAAATTACACCCTTCAGATAATCTACGAAGCTATTTATAACTCTATGGTATTCAATAAAAAATATTGTTTTTACAATTTCATTGCCACTTACATTTGTTTCAATGTATTATTAAATACCTATATAAAGCTAAAATGAATATATAACAAAAAGCTTAAAAATATACATAGGTATACTTACCTATGTATATTTTTAAGTAGATATATTTTAAGTTCAAGGAAAAGTTTCCCACGCACGACAACGATCTACATTCTACAATTCAAAGGAGCTTTCGATATTTACGACCCACTCTATTCTTAATTAATCAAATATGATTGTATTTAAATGTTTTCTTTAGATGCTATGTATAGTGTTGGATAGTTAGTTCTCCGTTAGTATAAGTATACAAATTGACACTTTGAATCACAGAAAATACATATCTAAACATTATATACGTATAAAGCATAGGAGATTGTTAGTTTGTCCGGTAGAGTAATATCTTTCAACTAGTTTTTTGCCGACTTCTATCTGCAGAAACCGCTTTCCGAAGTCCGAAGCATTATTGCTATTTACGACCAGCAGCTATGTAATGATGATTCCTAGAATCTATTTGAATAAAAAAAATGATAATGAGTGGCCGTGATATAAATATACATAATTATAAATTATTAGTACCTATTGTTACATATGTATTAGTATTAACTTATTATGCATTCTTGATGATTTAGGTATGTAGTTTAAAGAGCTTACTTACTAAATTGTTATTATACTGTAAGTATAATATGGATATTATATAATATTTTAATAGACATGACACTATTTTAAACACAAATATTTAAATTTTGTTTACGTAATAAAGACAAAAATGCACAATATTTTATGAGAATTTTATATGTAAATTCTTACACCTACTTAGTGCATATTACCTCAGCATATTACACTTTCGTGTTCATCTGTCGCCTCGTCACTCGACAAACTTTCGTATATATTTCTATACGAGTTTTGTAACAGGCAGAGCAAGTAGCTTCACGAAGGATTGTTGCCTATTCACACAAAACATATGTAAGTACCTAAATACACAATGCGATATGTGTGTGAGAGAATACTGAATAGATTAGTAATTTTACATACCTATTTTACATTATATAGAACATTTTCAGCCAAATTTTGCTTATCTATGTCCTATCTAAACATTTCCGTGATTTTTATTGGAATTCTTCAGTCAGATAAAAAACATCATCCATCGGGCGTAGTTTGTTTAAATAGTACCTAGGTGTAAGTACCTAACAAATATCTAATGTATATTTTATCCGGTTATGGTTCATATGGCGCTAAGCTAATTATTAACATCGACTTGCAACAAGGAAATTATTGAATATATTAACACCAAAAACATCATTTCTTGTTATAAAATTACACGTTGAAAAACTGTGTAGGTAAGTAATAACGATGCTCACACGCTTGAACGAAGGGTAAAAATACCTTGTAGCAAAAATAATTAATTGATTAGTATGTAATTAATCTGATTAATTATTAATTTAAAATTATGAATTGTTGCTATAAATTACTAGATAATAACCAAAAATAAATGCCAATTCGTGTTCCCGGCCATCGAGTTTAATTTTTTTACTCTTATGGCGTATTACCCGTGGTCCCCCCGCTATGACCCACTGGTGGGTCTACGGGTAATATTTTTCCCCCGGTTGCGGTCTGCGGATAAAACTGCGGATAAAACTAATACTACTATTATAAAGCTGAAAATTCCAATAAAACATGTAAATACAAAATATTCGAATTAATCGGTAAGATTATTTATTTTGATACGACACTCAAACCCGAATGAAGTTTATAATCATTATTAATTCTTGTTGAGATTACATTTTGGCACAAAAAATCTTTAATTTTGCTTTATTTTTTAATACTGAAATGATGACACTTCCTCGAGTAAGATAAATCAATTGACACCTCTCACCACTTTCATAAAAACATAACTCTTCTTCAGTCGGAATCGTGTAACGTTCACCAAAGCCATCTATCAGCAAAGTTCACCTGAAAATGTTCTTCCTAACATTTTTTATTCTAACAATAATAATTCCTGCTCTGTATCTATCTGGATATAGATTTTTGTAATAGGTTGTTTACTTAATTGATTAATAGGTTAGTTTGAAAACCTTTAATTATATCACAAATATTACATTTTAATTCAATTGTTATGAATGTGAAGATTTCCTATTATGAACTCGAGAATAAAATAGATCACGACCAATAATAATTACGCTCTATTCAGGTTAAGAAGGCCACGTTGATCGTATGCTCTATATCAGTAAGGTCAGAAGGGTACCTTCATTTTATGATAAACAGAGAACTACGGATACAAAAAATATGTAGTGGTTTTGTAATTCAAGCGTAGCGACCTATAGGGAATATTTTGAAATGATAATAAAATTTAAATGTCAATAATCATCAGAAGTCTCAACGGCTTATTTTAAATAAATATGTGAATATTGGATAGGTACCTACTACCAAAATCGTAAAACAACTAACTTTAAATAATTATGCCTAACGTCCTTACAAATACCATAGGTATCATTTAAGATTCTAAGCAGTCAGTGACCAGACTCTCCAGAAAAATTATCAGTAAATTATCTCTACAGAAAAATTCTGAATTGGGGACGATATATGTATTTGTAACATGTAACCTGTACATCTATATACTTACTTTTGATTGATTGTACATAGGTATGCTTTCATTACTTTCCCATGTACCAGCTGTGGGAACATAGAGGTTCTGGGGATGATGACGATGATACGATCATTAAGAGTTGACCCCTCATATAATAATTAGAAACATGAAGTATGTTAGGTATCGGATTTTATTTCGTTCCTATCCGATCTATTTAACGGATTCAGAAATCACACGAACAGTTACAGAAGCTGAGTTCCAAAAAGGGATTTAAATTGGAGTTATATTTTCACAATAGATACATACATGTTTTATTATTTACCGCTTGTAATATAAGGTACGTAATCCAGAACAGGAGATATGATTCGCTTCTCTTCCGCTAATTTCTCTTTTAAGTTAACGCCTTAATTATAAACATAAGGCGGCGAAAGCTAAATGCTATGTCATCGTCGTAATTATTTCTACATAGAGGTAGGTAATATTTCACTTTATTACCGGAAATTATTCATTAGCTGAATACAAACTTAGTTTCATATCCAATATCATGCATAAATGGGTATTAACAGAGAATAAAATTTATTGTTGGATATATGATTAAAATATGTAATAATTTCATAAAAATATAAAAATAAAATTAAAAAAGTACCACCATCGATTCGATTTAAATGTAGTTATCTATTTAAAAAAATCGAATTATTATGATTTCTGCTTGCATATAAGTAATGGAAACAATGAAAATCGGCGACGCACTATAAAGTTTTAATAGGATTATGTTATTATTTAATGATATATTTTTATATAAATAGGAAACTTATTCGTAAAAAATCGTAATCGGGCAGTGATATCTTTCCCGGGATATTATATTTTTCCGTTGCTCGTATAGTCAACATGCAGTTTAAAACAATTAATAAAAACGATTAATAATTAATTAACTCATTGCGATAATAAACCTGTAGCAATTAATCATTAGCGTTACATATTAAGCAGTGAAGTTTTTTTGACTGTGGGTATTGATTACTAGTTATTAAATAAAAACAGTGTTGCAAATGCAATTTATTAAACCAACAAAAAGAGTGTGAAGGGACTAATTAGTTACTAGGTACAGGTACAGACAGCTTTGTAACTTTACTTTGATTTGGAATAAATTTTTTTATTCTGAGTCCGTCTCATGAAATATTTTTGCAATAGCACAGAATAATAACTAGTAGCTAGGCAATAGTCAGTTAACGGTATATAAATAGGTAAATTTTGTGTTAGAATGTTAAGCATTAGGATAATTTATATTAAATATTAAAGTAATTTAAGAGTATGTATAAGCTAAACGTGCCATTTTTTTAATAGGGTTAAGTTAAGGCATTTTGTCACTTAAAAATAACGGAAATAGCTTTCGTAGCACTGATATCCCGAGGAGAAGAAAGTACCGTATGCCTTTCTGGTAGTCAAATTGTATGTTCTACACCTTTTTTAATACAATGCTTTAAATTGATGCTATAGTTATGTACTATAATATGTATGGCCAGGGCAACAAATGAAACTTCCATGGGCCAGTAAGATGTTATGTTTAGCCGTAGCGATTACAAATTTGCCTAGCTTTAAAGTTTTGCTTTTTTATTATTCTAAATTTAATATATGTACTTAGTTGAGTATTTTTTTCGTTATTCCTCTGACATGGGCTATTACAGATTGGTTTAAAGCGCGGAAAAGTTTCTCATTTACATTTAGGGTAAATATAATATAGGATAATAGCACAAATAATAGGTAAATACATCAACTCTGCCGTCTGCGTCTAACTAATCATACCGACACAATATTCAGTGAAAAAATTATTTGTTTCGTAGGAATTAGGAAATATATCTTGAAATAAACTTTATTTTAAGGATTTCTGAATTTTAAAAAAATGTTTCAAAAGAAAAATGTAATTTCAATTTATTGCGTGCGTAGGTAGGTACCTAATTATTATTACCGAATACTTAATAGTAGTAAGTTATAAAATGCGATTGAAATATACGTAAGTGGTAACTTACTACAAGGAATTTCTAATAGAGATAATTCAATTGGAGTTGTGAAACATAAATCATAACAATTTGCTGATAATATATTTAATATTTATCAAGCGATTACATTAAGGTTATATTCTATCTTGGTGCATGTGATAATAAGATTGATTGTAGGTATCAAATGTATGCCACTGACCCGATAAAATTTGAAGAAAGTCGAAAGTAAATTTCAATAAGGACTTCCTCCGATTGTGCTACGTACCATGATGTCACGAGGTGTCATGAAAAATCTGATGGAACTCTGGAAAAATATATATAAGGATCATACTGTATTATATAAAAAGATAATGAATTAGAGATATTAAAGACTACCTATTATACAATTCTTAAGGACATACTTTTACTTGAAGAACGCCAAAGGCTATTGAAAAACCACAAATTCTAGGTGCGCTCGTTCCTGTGGCGTTATCTACTAACAAAAATATTATTTATTTACTCTTTAATACAACTAAACAGACTTACATACTAGAACACACAAAAATAAAAGCAAGGAGCAGTTTAGTGTATTTGGCGGCCTTATCACTTAGAAGTGATCTCTTCCAGGCAACCAGGGCAGAAGGTAATCAGCTCAATTAAGTTGTAAAGGTAGGTCGAGAGAAAAAAGAAAAAAAAAATAATAATAATGATAATGATGTCACTGTAAACAAAATAAAATATAAGAAGATTAAAACACATAACAATTTATAAATTATATACTGTACATAAACATATATACGACACTACAGTACATACAAAAATATACTTATATAATATATAATATACATATGTCTACTTATATTATACAAATATACCATAAATATATATACATATAATATATAATTATATAATACATATAATACATATATAATACATACTAATATAAAAATTTAAAACAATAAAAGTTACTATGCCGAGTTGAAAGCGGATGACAGAAAGTGACGACGAAGGAGGTTTTTAAAACATGATAAATTCTTAGCTTGTTTGATTGGTAGTGGCAATGCATTCCAAAGATTAACAGCAGTTACCGTAAAAGATTTCCCAAAAAAGTTGGTACGTCGCACAGGGACACATAAGGTAAGTCTGTCAACCGAACGAAGGGTATAGTTTTCATTGCGCAAGAAGGAAAATTGGTTTCTAAGGTACGTAGGAGCGGAAGGGTCAAAAAGGATACGGAAAAGTAAATGCAACAAATGCAGATTCCGGCGAAAACGGATGGGGAGCCACTTGAGCTTTTTTCTATAGAAAGAGACATGATCATATTTCCGAAGGCCGAAAATAAATCTTATGCAAAAATTTTGGAGCCGCTCAAGTTTTTCAGTAAGCTCAACTGATAAATCAGGATAACATGCATCAGCGTAATCAAGAATAGGAAGAAGAAGGGATTGCGCTAGCATAATCTTCGTGGGAATGGGCAAAAAGTTACGAAGCCGCCGGAGCGTAGATGAAGCAGCATAAACCCTGCGGCTTAATTCCTGGACATGATTGGACCAGGAGAGCGTTTGATCAAACAGCACGCCTAAGTTTTTGACTACCTTTTGGTAAGGCAAGACTACGCCACCGATTTTGATGCTTGGTAAAATACCCCAGTCGATTTCTGAAATCATATAAGGACTACCGATTATGATGATATTGCTTTTGGAAGGATTGATTTTTAGTCCAAATTCATTGCTCCATTTAAGTATTGTTGCCAATTCAGAGTTACAAAAGTCAATTGCCTTAGGTAAGTCAGCGAGAGTAGACTGGGTATAAATTTGTAAATCGTCTGCATACATATGGTACGGAGCCGTCAAACGGGAACATAAGGAGTTGATGAAAATGGAGAAGAGGAGAGGAGACAAGACGCCCCCTTGTGGAACACCAGCAGAGACTCCGCACCAAGACGAGTGTTTGGAACCCATCATGATACGCTGCCTCCGACAAGTAAGGTAGGAACGGAACCAGTCAGTTACCAAAGGAGAAAAATTAATAACACCTAGCAAACTCAGCAGTATATCGAAGTCGACAGTAGTAAAAGCATTACTGAAATCTAAAAGAGCCAGAACTGTGAGCTGCTTATTGTCAATACCAGCACGAATGTCGTCTGTCACCTTGATCAAGGCTGTAGTCGTACTATGACCAGGGCGGAAACCAGATTGGAAATCACTGAGGATATTATGTGTATTAAGGAAGGTAGTAAGTTGCAGATGAAGGAGACGTTCAAGGACTTTCGAAAGGAAAGGTAGTATGGAGATGGGACGGTAGTCGGTAAAAGAATTAGGATTAAGTTTTTTGGGCAGAGGAATAACTTGAGCATCTCTCCAAGCGCTTGGAAAAATGCCAGTTGAGATGGAGGTGTTGAAAATGTGAGTGATAATGGGAACAATTATGTCAAGGATAGGAATGATCATATTACGGCTTACAAGGTCACAGCCAACTGCGTTTGATGATATTGACAATATGGTTTTATTAACGTCGCGATCGGTAACAAGACTGAAAAGGAAAGGAGGATAATTAGGAGAAGGGAGTGATGAGAGGTGGGCTAGAGTACGGTTTTTCACACTAGTTTCAAGGGAAGGAGACGACGTAAAGTGCACGTTTAGCTGATCGATGTTTATATTGCTAGGAGTGTTATGCGTCACTTTACCAGCTCCTAAACTTTTCAAAAATTTCCAATTTGAAACCGAATCACCGTTCTCAAGGGATTTATGGATGTGACGTCGTTGAGCGTCTCTGCACAATACGTTGCAGCGATTACGTATACTTTTGTACTTTGCCCGTGCTTCGTCCGTCTGAGCAGTCTTAAGTTTACATTTAGCTCGATTCCTTTTAGAAGATAAACTTTTAAGCTCTGGTGAAAGCCAAGGTGCCGGGGTGTGCTTCTTTTTAACGGGTCGTAGAGGTGCATGTTTGTCATACAAATCAATAAGCAAAGAGTTAAATAATGATACTTTCGTATCAATTGGCTCAGCGTCATACACCTCACTCCAACAAATATTCTGCGCATCACAGCGGAGTGCATTTCTGTCCATTCCCACAAAGTTACGAAGCAGAAGAGTGGAAGGTTTGAATTTAGGGGATTGGAGCTTATATGAAAGGTAAATGAGGTCGTGAAAGGAGAAGGCATCGGCAGAACACTGCCCATGCTTGGATATGAAGTTTGGTAAGGAAACAATCATAAGGTCTATAAGTGAAGGATTACAGCCAGGAAAGTAGTGAGTAGGATTTGAGGAAAGGGTGTGGAGATTGTGAGAGTTGAGGATGGAAAGCAGCTTATTAGCACGGGTATCACCTCGGAGCAAACATGTGTTAAAATCACCCATAAAAATTAAATGCTCATATTGGGGAGACAGGTTACCAAGGAGTTTATCAAAGGAGGAAAAGTAATCAATGGAGAGAGAAGGACTGTAGAAAGCGCCAAGGAGGATTTTGGAATGCGGCAAATGGACTTCGATGAGGAGATGTTCGATGGAATTAGGAGGAGGAGGCTGAGGGGAAGAGCAAATTAATTTAAAGGGGATGTGAGACCGGAGGTAGATCGCCACGCCACCACCTCCCTTGCCAACACGATCGTTGCGTATGAGGTGAAAACCAGGAATCGAATAAGCAGCAGAAGGATGACAAGGTTTGAGCCAGGATTCAGAGACAAGGATGGCATGGATATTTCTTGATGTAAACGATGAGAGCATGTCAGGAAAATGTGCCGGAATACTTTGTGCATTTATGTGGATGGCATTAAAATTTTTAGGGACATCGTTAAATAAGGTAGTAAGGGAAAAATCAAGAGGAGGTGGAATAGCACTATGAAAACTATCTTCGCTACAGAGCGATGATTCAGATAATAAATCGGCATTGTCAATGTTTATACTAACATCTGACATGAAATGATATAATATAATAATATATAAATAAATATCTATAAATAAATAAATTAAAAATAATATATACAAAATACAAATAAATATAATAATAATAAATAAAAAACTAAAGTTATAATTTATAAGACAAAGGTATGCTCGGTTACCCTGTACCCACCGCAACAGTAAATGTAACTTATGTAAGCACTAAATTATTAAATAAAAATTGACAGTTTGACAGTTTTAAAAGAGAAATCGAAAGATAATAAATAATTAATATTTAACAATAACACCACTTATTTTAAACATAAAAAAAAGAACATTATCTTAACAGAAATTATAACTGGCAATATCCGAGACAACTTTAACAATGACATTTGATTTTTGACAAGCCATGACTTTGACAATTAGACATCAACAAACAAAACAACATTGATATTTGATATTTAACAAAAGTGAAGGTACGGTAAGAAATACATATGCAAAGAACGGTATCCATAAAAAGTTAAGTAAAAGCAGTACACAGAAATAGAAATTAATTATTAAGTACTTTGAGAGTCAGCTAACAGTCAAGTAAAGAATTAAGTATATGCCAATTATGGAATAAAAATAAGTAAGAGTTTAAGAAAGAAAGCATAACATAATCTTGGAAACTGATATTAAATAAAACAAGACTACTTAGCTCTAGTTGGCCTTTTAGAGCGAGGAACACCTCTTACATCTTTAGAAAGGTCACTATTAGAAGCTGATGAAGTTGGAGGAGGCTTGTTATTCTCAGCAACATTACAAGGGATGCACTTGAGATCACCAACACTCTCAACGCGATGACGCGCTCCATTTGAGTCTATGACGAATATTCTGCCATCCCTGGTCCAACACTTGGAAACGCCAAACTGGTTCCTAGCAGCCATGAAAGTTTCATGTCGGCTTTTGGTGAGGAATTCGGACAAGGTGATGCCAGAGCCCTTCAACTTAGTCTTGGATGACCATATCTGCTGCTTTATATTGAGGTCACGGAATTTTATAAGTACGGGTCTAGGCTTGCCGTCCTTAATAGAGCCCATACGATGGCAGCGGCTAATATCCTCAGTAGAAAGGTGTTGTGCACTAGTGTGTTTAATTATTGTATCAACCGTAGAATTGAGGGTGTTTTCATCTTTGGCTTCTGGTATACCATGCACTAAGAGGATTTTGCGTCGGTTTCTCATCTCTAGATTGTCATATAAATGAGTTAGGGCGTCAACCTGGGACTGCAAACACTGTAGCGATGTGAAAACAAATGCTCGGAAAGCCAAGAAATCAGAAGCTAATCTTGATGGAGGACTGGCCAAATTGGAGGTTGTAGAGGTCTTCTGTAATTCTTGTTGAAATTCCATCATTTTTTTATTGAACATCTCGGACATTTGTGCCAAGGATTGTTTAATGGATTCCATACTGCCAAAATGTTAAAGTGAAGTGCTAGTAATATTAAAAAAGTAGTGGTAAATGTATTGGTGAGTACTTTAGGGGGTTTAAAGCACCATTAATATCAAAATACTGTTATTCACAAAATAAATTCGTAAGAGCAAATTAAAGCACGTGTTTATTTTTTTTACGCCTACCGCCGAAAAAAAAAAAAAAAAAAAAAAAAAAAAAAAAAAAAAAAATAATAAATAAAGATCGAATATTTAGGTCCCTGTTATTTATATTGCATTTGTTTGATGACCATTAGTCAATTTTTTATTTTCTGATAACTTATCGTCTTTAAATGAATTCAGTATCAGTATCAGTATCACTGATCCCTGACTAATTATTATGAAGTAGTACCTAGGTATTGTTATTTCGAAGTATTTGTGCATTCCAATTTTCTTGATGGGTGAAATTATATCAATAAAGACAACGCATATTTTGCTATTCGTTTCATCATCTGCCACGAGTATAAATAAAGATTATTTGTCTGGCAGACAGTTAGGTCAATTGTCAAGCTGTTGACCGAACGTACTAATGACCTCCCAGATAGAAATCATATCATCATAATTGCAACTATTTGCTACTGTGTATATGATTGTATTCCTTAATTATGCCCATTATACTGTGTTGGTTCAAGCAATCTAATTTACTTTATTCAGAATTTTAAGTAACCAGTGAATTAAACAGTATGCGTTAGTTAGGAACTTAGGACCAAATCATTTTGTGTTTGTAGTTATTAAGTACTTAATAATTATGTTTAGTAGGCCTTTAAGACGTACCTATACCTAAGACGCAATTATATATACCTATGCAATTTTAATCACTGTTTGTAATTTTAAGGTAGTGGAGCCTAATCCAGATCCAGAATGGACGTTACTGTGGTATCTACGGAAAAAGCTTCGCCTCACAGGAACAAAGCTCGGCTGCGCAGAAGGCGGCTGTGGCGCATGCACAGTTATGATCTCCAAGTATAATAGAAAAGAAAAAAAAGTATCGTATCCTTTCTTAAATTGTGAAACAAATTTAAAACCGTTTATAATTTATGTAGGTACATATCGCACGCTGTGAGCACCTGCTAATTTCAGGAAATTGTTTCGTTTATCGATCACAATGATTTCCAGGCATTTAGTAGTAGGCAAATCGTCAATTAGCGGCAAATAAACCTATTAAACAATTCAACTACAATATTGTTATCATTGATACACCATCTGAGGAAAACTTGGCTGGAATTGAGCATTTGTTGTTTTTCGGACGAGTAATCTTTCAGTTAGCAAATAACGTATGCAAAAACGTAAATTATACGAAAATATTATAATTCGAGTTGATAGAATTCGAGTAAAAAAAAAAAAAGTTTTCTACATTTTGATGCAACTGAACGCTAAAACGAACACATTAATTTAACGATAAATAGTTAGTAACGTTAGTAGGTACCTAACTACCTAAGATTTATAAGTCTAATGAGTAATTAAATACGTAGGAATAGAGAGCTATGTACTATGTGGTTACGGAAGTTTATCTACTTTCTAGTGATTATAGAACGTCGATATATGTAATTTATATAGGTGTCACCTACATAAATTTCGTTTTCCGATTCTAATTTAATTTCATGCAGTGGAGTGATTCACAACTTTGTATCTATCGCTTTTTAAATCGATTTAAACTCACACTCTTAACCTAAGTCTGTATTGGATTTTACTTATTTAAAGTTGGCACCTAAGTAGTTATAAAATATAAGTACAATGTAGGAATTTTATTAGGTATTTCCTATAGGTATCATGTTCATATCATGAATTTTCTGAATAAATACAGTCATCTGGCCGTGAATGCTTGCTTAGCACCAGTCTGCGCAATGCACGGTTTAGCAGTAACTACAGTGGAGGGTATCGGTTCAACGAAAACAAAACTTCACCCCGTCCAGGAAAGAATAGCGAAAGCTCACGGATCTCAATGCGGTTTCTGCACACCGGGCATTGTTATGTCCATGTACACGTTACTTCGAAGTTGCAAAAAAATCAAATATTCAGATATGGAGGTAGCCTTCCAAGGAAATCTGTGCAGATGCACGGGTTATCGAGCTATTATAGAAGGATATAAAACATTCTTAGAAGATTGGGAGTCAAAGCGAATCAGTAATGGAACTATGAATGGAACTATGAATGGAATGTCTAATGGCGTTTGTGGTTTAGGCAAAGATTGTTGTAAAAATAAGACTGACAATAGTGAAACCGACTTTATTTTTGATAAATCATCATTTTTGCCATATGACCAGAGTCAGGAGCCAATTTTCCCACCAGAATTAAAGTTGTATTCGACTTACGATGACCAATATTTAATGTTTCGAGGTGACAAAACTACTTGGTTCAGACCTACAAGTATAGAGAGTATATTGACATTGAAAGAAACATATCCCGAAGCAAAAATTGTTGTAGGTAATACTGAAGTCGGTGTAGAGGTAAAATTTAAACATTGTGTTTATCCTGTTATCATAATGCCTACCAGCATACCGGAATTAAACTCAGTACAGGAAATAGATGAAGGTTTATCTGTTGGCGCTTCTGTCACATTAATGGAAATAGAAAATACGTTTAAAAAATACATTGAAATATTACCCAAATTTAAGACTAGAACTTTAGTCACAATAAATGAGATGTTAAATTGGTTTGCTGGCAAACAAATACGAAATGTTGCATCAATAGGTGGTAATATTATGACTGGAAGTCCTATATCTGATTTAAACCCTATTTTGATGGCACTTAAAGTTAAACTGAACATTTTAAGTGCAAAAGAAGGTCGCCGCTCAGTTTTAATGGATGAAAACTTCTTTACGGGGTATAGAAAAAATGTATTACGTTCAAATGAGATACTTCTATCAATTGAAATACCTTATTCAAATAATTACCAGTACGTTAAAGCTTTTAAGCAGGCTAAACGACGGGAAGATGATATTTCTATAGTTACCGCTGCCGTCAACGTGCAATTTGAAAAATCAACGAATGAAATCAGTAATATCAATATTGCATTTGGTGGTATGGCCCCAGTTACAAAAATTGCAACAAAAACTGGCGAATATTTAAAAGGTATGAAATGGAACGAAGAAATGTTAGATAAGGCATATACACAAATGTTAGACGAGTTCCCACTTAGTCCTTCAGCACCAGGAGGAAATATCCTATACAGACGTGCATTGACCTTGAGTTTGTTTCTAAAGGCATACTTGGCAATAGGTAAAGAAATTTCTAAAGATTATTTACATCAAGATCTCATCATTCCTTATCATAGTAGTGGTGGAGAACAATTTCACGGTGCGATACCAAAAAGTGCACAATACTTTGAGTTAGTTGACGATAAGCAAGTGAAAAGCGATGCAGTTGGAAGACCCATACAACATATGTCCGCATTTAAACAGGTAACAGGAGAAGCAATTTATTGTGATGATATGCCCGTAGCTGAAAATGAATTGTATTTAGCGTTTGTTCTAAGCACAAAAGCACATGCTAAATTGGTATCTGTTGATCCTCAAGAAGCGTTAAAAGATCCTGGAGTAGTAGCTTTCTTTTCAGCGAAAGATTTAACCCCAGAGCAAAATGCTATCGGACCTATATTTCATGACGAAGAATTATTCATAAGTAAGACAGTAACAAGCCAGGGTCAGATAATTGGGGTTATAGTTGGAGAAAGTCAAACAATTGCGCAAGCCGCAGCACGAAAAGTTAAAATAGTGTATGAAGATTTACAGCCTATAATTGTTACAATAGAAGATGCTATTAAACATCAAAGCTTTTATAAGGAATACAAAAAGAGCATTAAAAACGGGAATGTGCAAATGGCTTTTGATGATCCTAATAATATTATTTTGGAAAGCGAATGCAGAATGGGTGGTCAGGAACACTTTTATTTAGAAACTCATGCAGCTTTTGTTATACCGAAAAAAGAAGACGATGAACTTGAAATATTTTGCTCAAGTCAACATCCAACTGAAATAGCGGTGAATAACGATTAATTACAGTTATTACTATTTGAGATATAAAATAAACGCAATAAGTGATTAAATATTCTTTGGTTTTCAGAAACTCGTCAGTCACATAATTCATGTGCCAATGAATAAAATAACGGCCAGAGTTAAACGTATGGGCGGAGGATTTGGCGGTAAAGAGTCCCGAGGAATGTTAACTGCTTTGCCCGTCGCGTTTGCAGCTCATAAGCTGCAGAGGCCCGTTCGATGCATGTTAGACCGCGATGAGGATATGATGATGACTGGTACTCGTCATCCATTCTTAATAAAATATAAAGTTGCCGTAACAAAAGAAGGAAAGATAGTCGGCGCTGTTGTGAACATTTACAATAATGGAGGATATTCTCTTGATTTATCTGGCCCAGTAAGTTGAAAGTTAATAAAATTAGAAATTTCTCATAATATAGTCATTATAAAAATAATTAATATGCTATTAAATCATTCTTTTAGGTCCTCGACAGAGCGCTGTTTCACTTTGAAAATGCTTACCACATTCCAAATGCCGAAGTAACTGGATACATTTGTAAGACTAATCTACCTTCGAATACAGCTTTCCGTGGGTTCGGGGGCCCACAAGGAATGTTTGGAGGTGAAAGTATGATATTAGATATTGCTTATAAACTCGGAAAGGATCCCATCGAAATAAGAAGAATCAATTTATACAAAGAAAACG
Organism: Colias eurytheme; assembly: GCF_061535395.1. Classification (NCBI taxonomy): domain Eukaryota; kingdom Metazoa; phylum Arthropoda; class Insecta; order Lepidoptera; family Pieridae; genus Colias; species Colias eurytheme. The sequence continues at coordinate 6,190,634 of NC_142983.1, forward strand.
ATATAACACATTATAAACAAACTCTGACCCATTGCACACTTCAAAAATGTTGGGACGAATGTGTTGAAAAAAGCAATTTGGCTCAACGAAAGCAAGATGCAGAAAAATTCAATAAGTATGTATTATTGAAGAAAAAAATAGTCAACATGTGTAAAAATATGTGAAAATAACATATTATAATTTTTAATTTCAGGCAACATAGATGGCGTAAGCATGGGATATCTATTGTACCGACTAAATTTGGTATTGCATTCACAGAGAAGTTTTTGAATCAAAGCGGTGCTCTTGTCATTATTTACATGGATGGTTCAATACTTATATCACACGGCGGCACTGAAATGGGTCAAGGACTTCATACAAAAATGATTCAAGTAGCGTCACGTGCTCTTGGGGTTGATGTTTCAAAAATTCATATTAGTGAAACTGCAACTGATAAAGTTCCAAACACGTCCGCTACTGCGGCAAGCGCTGGATCTGACCTCAATGGAATGGCAGTTCTGAACGCTTGTCAAGTTTTAGCGGAGCGATTGAAACCTTATAAAGAAAAGAATCCAAATGGTAAATGGGAAGATTGGGTTTCATCAGCTTACTTTGATAGAGTGGGCTTATCAGCAACAGGATTTTATGCCACACCTGAACTAGGGTATAATTTTGATAGGAATGAAGGAAGAGCCTTTAATTACTATACATATGGCGTTGCTTGTAGTGAAGTGGAAATTGATTGTTTGTCTGGTGATCATCTAGTTATAAGAACAGATATCGTAATGGATTTAGGAGAGAGTTTGAACCCAGCTATAGATATCGGACAAATTGAGGGTGGATTCATACAGGGTTATGGCTTATTTACGATGGAGGAGTTAATCTATTCTCCAACAGGCACCTTGTATTCTCGCGGACCCGGTGCTTATAAAATCCCCGGTTTTGGTGATATTCCTCAAGAATTCAACGTGTCATTGCTTAAGGGAGCCCCTAATTTGAGAGCTGTTTACTCGTCAAAGGTCAGTTTTATAATATGAAATTGGAGGTCACAATCTATTGATAATAATATAATATAAGGCACACTCATACTCGGTCAATAAATTTAATTATTGTTCACAATATTAAAGCATTTATGATTTTAAATAAGTTATTACCAAATGAGAATTCCATAAAATTGTACTTTTACAATGACTTTAACTGAATATCGTGCACATTAAGCATTTAACAATCGAAAAATAGCTAAGAAATTGCGTTTCTCTGAATTAAATATACATGTTTGTATTACAGGCGGTTGGAGAACCACCGTTGTTCCTGGCAAGCTCTATATTTTTTGCAATAAAGGAGGCTATAAGAGCTGCCCGAGCTGACGCGGGGGCTCCCTTGGAGTTCCGACTGGACTCGCCCGCGACCTCAGCACGTATACGAATGGCTTGTGAAGACCATATAATTAAAAAGGTATAGTAACATACATTTTTCAATAGAAAAAAATCGATCACGAGGCGGGATTGAACATTACATTTGAATGCTATAAAACTAAAATTTTCGAATTCAGCTATAATAACATAAAAAAAGACGGGTTGCACTCAGGGAGTGCCGGCAGAAGTGAAAACTTGATTATTAACGTTGAGCATGTTTGATATCTATACGTCTTACGCTTTTTCGATCAGGTCACGTGTCCTGACGTGAGTTTAAGATTTTATACCCAACGCCGCTAAAGAAGTTTTCACTTCCAAAATACTTTCCATACGGGGAGGATTTTTGTTAAAACATTGGCGCTTATTTTATATCTTCTGATTCTTAAAGATCGATGTAAAAGACATACGAAATACATAGAAGGAAAAATAAAACATTTTATTGTTTCCTACATGCGTAGCAATCAATTGGACATCAATGTAAATACATACGTACAAACTTCGCAGCGGTACTAATCAATCCGACACATAAGATAATTTGATATTTATACTTTTTTTTATTGTGACTAACTACTTCGGTGTTTAGTTTTCAATTCTAACCTAGATATTTAATAAGTTTAAATACATGATTGTAATTCAAATGTTTTTTTTTCAGATACCAGTACCCGAACCAAACAGCTTTGTTCCGTGGAACGTGGTTCCTTAGTTTTAAACTATTGCTAAGTAGAAAAATTGCGGCGTGAATAACATAAATTCACGTTGAAACTAGCATTAAGACTTAAATTATAAATCCGATTTATTGTATAGCATCTATATCAGAATCATCAGGATCTGAATTATGGTGTTAAATATGTATAAAATGTACAATATGTATTATACAAATAAATGTAAATCAGAAAGGAAACTGACAGCCATTTTATATTACTATTAGATTATCTGTAAAAATATGGATTATAGCTATTAGTATCTATGTATCTATTTTCCTGATGTATATTCTGTATAATAAATGTTTGATAAAATTAAAGCATTTTATTTTAAAATGTGTTTAAAATAGCGTGTGTGTTAAAGGGACAATAATGGACTAAAATTAATTGAAAATTATTTTAATTCGTATCTAATACAATATACATTATTATCATCTAATAAAACAATTTTTAAATAATTAGGACTTTGTCGTTGTTGACAGATGATGTTTGAAACCAATAAGTACTCAAATAGGAAAACATTATAAAACATACAGTAAGCGAAAATCGTGAATATTTCATAATAATAATTTTAAGAAACCGCTTACTTCGTTTGAAGCAAATAGCTTATCAAATGACATAAGGTCATCGAGTTATCATAGCAATGACAATGTAAAAAATTACCGACATTGATAGATCAGGTACAGAAATTCAACATAAGTGTAGTTACATATTACACGCAATTTGGTTTAAATAGAACAATAAAATGGAGATATTTTGGTGCAAACTATACGAAATTAACAAATTACATAACACCTTAATAATAACTCAACCGTGTGTTAAGAGACTTGCAAATATAACATTTAGTTTATACTTATTTAGTATTGACTTCAGATTATAATACTTATTGCTGGAGTGTCCGTGGCCCCAATAAACAGCTTCGTAATAAGATAACAGCTTTAATAAACACATTGTTTACTACATGACGTCATATATTAATATACATATATAATATTATCAAGGAGAATGTCAAAAACAATCTTCCTTTAAATCAAATCAATTGTTTACAAAAATTCAATTCATTTTTATTATAAAGAAATCAGTATTATTACAATTATTGCTCTTTAGAAGTAATCTTATCATTAGTACGTAACACATTGTACAGAAACAAAACAGAAAGTGTTGTCTAATTATTATTGTTCGAAGAAACAGTATTAAATTAATTAGTCTAAAATTATGTAGCCGTCATACGTATACATAAGTATCATCTTTACCGATACATGAATTTTCTACATTTATGACATTCTCCTTTATGAATACAGTTCAATTATAAGAAACATAATATCTAGATAAATAAATAAAATGGCAGTTATTGTTGATTCTTGAATACAAAGGAAGAGAATAGAAACACAAGAGCCGAATACAGTTAATTGAAGTCAACCTTGCAATGAGTAATATTAGAATTTTGATACAAACTAATAAATCTAAATATATAATAATTATTATATATTACTATCAACATAGATACAAATTATTCGCTCGTGGTGGTATACTAAATAAAGCATTACATATATTATCTAAAATTGTTTTTATTTTCGCCAGTATCTCCCTTATAACAAACCCCAATAAAGTTATCCATCCCAAAGACTTTTGGCCTCATAAATTAATTTCTAACAATCATTTCTCCGACTCGGTCGAACATCCCGAACCGGAACTAGCGCCTGAAATGAAGAAACAAACTATTTAGTTAAGAATAAACATGTACATAGATTATAAATATATAAATCTCGTGTCACAATGTTTGTCCTCAATGCAATGGACTCCTAAACCACTTAACCGATTATAATAAAATTCGCACACCATGTGCAGTTCGATCCAACTTGAGAGATAGGACAGTTTAAACATGTAGGTACCACGGGCGAAGCCGGGAGGGACCGCTAGTAGATTATAAAGAAAAAAGCGTTTGTAATCGAACTTCTCTGATATACAATATGATCGAATTTAACGATTTTTTAAACGATAGGAAATTAATATAAAAAATTGTAAAAATTCTCATTTATAAAAGGTCCGCCCCGGCTTCGCCCGCGTTTTCAAAGAAAAACCCGTTCCCGTAGGATTTCCGGGATAAAACCTATCCTATGTCCTTTCTCGGGTATCAAAATACATATCTCTATACCAAATTTCATGCAAATTGGTTCAGTAGTTAAGGCATGATTGAGTAACAGACAGACAGATTTACTTTCGCATTTATAAAATTAGTATGGATTTGAATGAGAATCTGGGTAAAAAATGTCCCGATAGAAAAAAACGTTTACCGGGTCACCTAGTCGTATTATAGACACATAACTTCTACGATTTTCTTTCAAATAGATAATTAATTACAAAATGGGTATCTTTAAGCATTAATGATTTTTCTTGTTTAATTGTACTTATCTTATGTTTAGCATATAAAAAGCTTCTACATTAAATTTTATCAAGGTTAATACTTAATGGCATACAAAAATAGATTTATAAAGGTTAAACAATTAAATAACTTGTTCAACTTTTACTTGTTTATATTGTTCTGATAAATATATACATATTGGGATGTTCTAATTCAGTCGTATAATATTTACGATTAGTCGATTTAGTTTCAGGGACAAATCTAAAAAGATTGCAAAATCTTATTGTAAGATGCATATTATCGTCTCAATTATTATTTATGAAGCACGCATTATAATTCCTTTACATGACATCTTAAAATATAAATGGAATTAATTAAATGGTTTAAAATATATAAATAATGTCCCTAAACTAACTAACTACTAAAACTAACACTCTATAGTAGAATCATTTTCGTGATTGAAAAAAGTTAAGCAAATGTGCAGTTCTAACAAAACGAAATAACATATTATTATGTCGCCGTTACTAGGTTACGTTGTTGAATATTGTTGAACTGTCAAATGTTGCCTATTAAATTGGCTCAAGAAGCTTATATATATTATACACTGGAGATTTCAGTATGAACATTAACTAGTAACAAGAAAATATGACATTGAATGACGCCTGTATGTTTTTTATTCCTTTCACACCTAACTTGGCAAGTGGGTGTGAAAGGGATAAAAAACATACAGGCGTCATTCTTTGTCATATTTTCTTGTTACAAGTTAATGTTCATACTGAAATCTCCAGTGTATTAGATATAAGCTTCTTGAATTGGCTCGACTACAATGTGTCACTATGCGCAGTCATGTCACGCAGTATTAGTTAGTTCTTTAAAGAAACGAATCTTCAATGGCGGCGCTTATCATTCCCTCTCGCTCACACACGGCCGTACGGTATGCAAAAAAAAATGGAAAAATAAAATTACTAAAATGTATTTGATTTTCCCTATAATAGTTTTTATCATAAATTTACAATGACAATTATGCATTTGCGAAAGTAAATAATGTTTTATTGGAATTTGACAAAATATGTTCTTTGGGAAAAGTTGTTCAGTTTTATGGGCTTATTACAAGTATTATGGGGATTTTATTACATTCTGTATACGTAAATATGATAATTCATATAAATACACAAATACAATAACAAAAAAGTTTGTCAACAAACAATTTGAAATAATTAATAAAATAATTATCAATTTACGTTATTTTTATTTTCTTTTTTGATGATCCTACCATCTGTCAAAGTCAGCTTTGGCCGCCATTGAAGATTCGTTTCTTTATTGAACTGACTAATATTAATAAACATCAATATATCATAGAGTCGATTGTCGAATGTCTAATTACGATAATACAATTCAGTTGGTTTAACAAATCGCCACGAAAAAACGGCTACCTATCCATAAATTTCAATAATTGTAGCTACGTCATTTTTTAGTGTGTTCGCTTGTGCGGTAGCAATTAGCGGTTTTTCAGCCAATACCCAATTTGTTTCATAACAAGAAATATTACCGCAGCTGTCAAATCTTGCTCGAACACGTGTTATTAAAACACTCGACATTTAACTTAACCGGTGAAATCGAGCGTGTAAAGCGGAAAATTGCGGAAGGCACATTTGCACCATTTAAATACATAGTTGTAAATAATGAGCTCCCAGTGGGTAAAGCTTACAAATTATTATTAATATTAATCATAAAATGTTTAACTGAACACTGGTAAAACTAGTTAATTGTCAGTGCAATTTTGAAAGTAGGCCGCTTCATTCCTCACTGAACTGATTTCAGGTATTTTTTATCAGCTGCTATTATTATTTAATATTAAAGCAACAATGTTGTGTTGATTAATTATCCATCCGTTGGTAAATATATATGCAACAGCCGTTAATATATACCATACTTTCCGCCCGTAATGAACACAAAAAATTCTTGAATAAACAATGTAAAACACGTTAAAGAAAAAAAAATGGGTCAGTACTATGATTAAAAATCGGTAATTTGATTGACGTGCATAAAGTATGTGTTTTTTCTGTAACTCATTGTATACATTTGTAATAATTAGCATACATTAATGCTTGCGTTGGAAGTTTAAATTATATCCGTCAGATTGAGTGTTTAATAGATTATTAAAAGTATATTGGGGCAATAGATTTGTTTCATCAGATATAGATAGCAGAATCAAAATATTATAATCAAATAGATTCAATAATACATTTCAAATCTCTTTATAGAGCAATATAAGCTATTATTCTTACTGATATCGATAACAACTATTGCATTATGTCAAGTCACTCAGTCACGTGCAATAGTTTCAATTTACGGACCAAAAAATGTACTTTAATCAAATCTTTGGCGTTTCGAATTATTAGAATCAAGTTCATCATCATAATATGATACAATTACATAATTCCTAGTGTCATATTTTTTTGCTTTAGATAGTCACCACTCACCATATCTCTATATTCTATATATTCTCGAAAACATATAATATTGTATAGAACCACATTTAATATCTAGAAGCTTAATTAATGTAATAAGTACCTGAACGTGTAGAATATCTTCGCCTCCTCGGCCTTCTAGAATCATCTGAGTTATATTCGGTCTCAGTATCAGCTGGCCCATTTCGGGATCGAGAGCCTCTGCCACTTTCGTACCTGTACATAAAAATATAAGATATGATGTCTAATCACACCCCGGACACTCCAAACAAAATTATCGTTTTGACAGTCCCACTGTAGAGACTGCAAATGTGTGTGTTAACGCTTTATGATTGGCACATTTGTGACTAGCGTAAAGAAATTCGCGTTTTTCTGATGAAATACATTTCCTTAAACAGCACAATATCTAACCACGAAAAACGATAATCACTAATCCAAAATAATAAAATTACTTCAAGTCAATTTGATTAATGTTGTCAATCTTCGTTGCATATCGTCCTTTCAAAAAAATGCGGGCCATCTATTGCGTGATCGTGCGGGGTGAGGTAAGTGTTTAATTTTGGCGGGAGGCGGAGTGTCCGTTCTGTAGCGTTTAGCTACTATTATGTATTCTGTGGTCTAATTGCGAGAGTGTGGGAAAGAGATAGCACTAGGCCACCCACCTCATCAATTTTCCACACTGGAAATAATACTGTCATAATATGTTACGGGTATTAATATGTTACGAACTATGGTTCGGGGGCAGGATGGTGTTTGAGTTGCTACTGTGCTGTCAAGTGGTGTCTTGATTGTTAAATAAATGACACAAGCAAATTGTAAATGAAAATTCAAATATTTATACATGAATTTAATACTAATAGTTACAGTCAACTTTACTAATAAAATATGGATTTAAAATCTGAATCCATGAATAAAGTATGTATCAATTAGATATGTAATAGATGCTCTAATATGAATAGATACCTCTCTATAGATCGTCGCCGAGACCGCGGCGAGTAGGGCGAGCGTCTCGAGCGCGGCGAGTAGCGGCGGCCGGGCGAGTACCGCACTGTCTCGGGCGAGTATCTGCTCTCGGGCGAGTATCTGCTTTCGGGCGAGTATCTGCTCTCCGGCGAGTACCGGCTGTCCGGCGAGTATCGCCGCTCGCTATATCTAAAAAACAATAAATACATTGAAAAAAAAAGCGAAAAAGTTTGTTGAGAGTAAAATTTCAAGGTCGCGTCATGGCAATACATGAGTTTAATTTGTATAAAAAAGAGCGTGATTGCCGATTTATTTATTAAATTAGACTTCTTCTAGAAGCACTTTAGAATCGTCATAACATTTTTAAAATTTACCACCGAGTTCCCGGTTCATTTAATCCAATATACGTCTGAGTTAATGTTACCTAGGCGCATGCGGTGAGGGCAGGCGGCCGAGCGGCGGCGGGCGCGGCAGCGGCGGCAGCAGCGGCGGCGGCAGGAACGCCAGCGGCGGCAGCCCGTCCGGCACCTCCAGGGGAGACGCCACCGCTGGGACACGGGGAATTTATTACATCACATTTTTATAACACCATGAAAGAAAAAAGACGGGTTGCACTCCGGGAGTGCCGGCAGAAGTGAAAACTCGATTATTAACGTTGAGCATGTTTGATATCCATCCGTCTTACGCTTTTTCGATTAGGTCACGTGTCCTGACTCCTGACACAAGTTTAAGATTTTATACTCAACGCTGCTAAAGAAGTTTTCACTTCAAAAATCTTCATTTAGCTATTATGACCACAGAAAATATAGAATTTATTTTATATGTTACTAGCGACCCGCCCCGGCTTCGCACGGGTGCAATGGCGGCCGGCCGGTACCGCCACAAACGCTACGTCCCGCAATTTTTAAATCTGTAATATCTTCGAAAATATTCACTTAAATCATACGGTGTAAAGGGCCATAGATCCATAGATCTATATTAAATGAACTATGTATTCAAGGTATTTAATTGGTTAAGGATTAATGCTGTATTGGTTAAAATCGCTTAGAAAATTAGCCATTATTTGTCGTAAAAAGTAAATGACAAAAAAGTCATTGTGGGTTATCCATAAGAGATAGACATATGCCATCACGGACTTTTCTGAAGACCTTTTCAATGTGTACAATATACTTAGTACATTATTTTGATAAAACTCGTAGGGTTCAGCCTGCGTTTGCAATGTAAGCGGAAAAAATGTAATTATTTACGACATCACATTAGAAACCTCAAAAATAACAGTACTTCTCCACTATTTAATGGATGTTATTATATATATAAACCTTCCTCTTGAATCTATCTATTAAAAAAAACCGCATCAAAATCCGTTGCGTAGTTTCAAAGATTTAAGCGTACAAAGGGACATAGGGACAGAGAAAGCGACTTTGTTTTATACTATGTAGTGAACTTAGACAGTTTTCAAGACATGTGTTTTTTCAAAAATGCCTTTGTTAAAAGAAATGAATTTTGGAAAGAAAACGAATATTCGTGAATTAGCATTACTTCAGTTTTCAGTTTCCACTACCCACAGTCATATCTAATTAATACTCACGTCTATTTGGAGAAGCGGAACCATCAGCCTGATGCATCGCAGCTAGCTTCCTCCTCAAGGCTGTTGCCTCATCTTTCGCTGCCTCAGCCTCGCGCTTCGCCTGCCTCGCCTTGAGCCACGCGGGTGACTCTACCTTGCACTACTCACACATTCATATCTAGTTAATACTCACGTCTATTCGGAGAAGCGGCACCATCAGCCTGATGCATCGCAGCCAGCTTCCTCCTTAGCGCGGTGGCCTCATCCTTCGCCGCCTCAGCCTCGCGCTTCGCCTGCCTCGCCTCGAGCCACGCAGTATGCGCACGTGTCTCCATCTCACTGATGGCGGTGCGTCTAGCCGACTCTTGTTCCGCTAACTCTAGAGTTAGCGTGTCACATTTTTCTCTGTAATCGATTTAATTCAAATAAAATAAAACTGCATTTGTGTGGTATTAGTCAGTTCAATAAAGAAACGAATCTTCAATGGCGGCCAAAGCTGACTTTGACAGATGGTAGGATCAGCAAAAAAGAAAATAAAAATAACGTAAATTGATAATTATTTTATTAATTATTTCAAATTGTTTGTTGGCAAACTTTTTTGTTATTGTATTTGTGTATTTATATGAATTATCATATTTACGTATACAGAATGTAATAAAATCCCCATAATACTTGTAATATGCCCATAAAACTGAACAACTTTTCCCAAAGAACACATTTTGTCAAATTCCAATAAAACATTATTTACTTTCGCAAATGCATAATTGTCATTGTAAATTTATGATAAAAACTATTATAGGGAAAATCAAATACATTTTAGTAATTTTATTTTTCCATTTTTTTTTGCATACCGTACGGCCGTGTGTGAGCGAGAGGGAATGATAAGCGCCGCCATTGAAGATTCGTTTCTTTAAAGAACTGATTAATATCTGTTAATTTATGCATGCAACGAATACGATTAAAGACAATTTTTTTAGTATACTTTGTAAAATATTAATTAAATCAATATATGACATTGAGATGGTTATTGCATTTGAGATTTAAAATTATTATTGTGAAAAACATTATACTCACTTGTATCTTTGCACCTCCTGTTGCATTAATTCAATTTTCTCAACAGTACTTGCAGATTCACCTTGTTTGCTAAGCCACAAGGATTCTTTTGTGCTTAGTTCTCTGGAAAAAAGATTTTAGATAATTATAATTTTACTTGATGTAGTTATTATCATTTTACTTTCATATCAAAATATAACCACTAATGTCTAAATTCAATTTTTTGTTACAAACATAAAGTTTCATTCATATTGCTTTTGAAAAAGTGAATCCCACTTAAACACTATATACAAAATTACAAATACTATGGAAAATTATTATTTAGTGTCACTTACTTTAACAATTCACATTCCCTATCTTGGAAATATTTCTCTAGCACATCAAGTCTAGTGACTGCTTCGGAAGCTTGTTGACTTGCGGTTTTGTATGATTCCTGCATTGTCTTTAAATCATCAGCGAGACGCATTCTCTCTTTGTATTCTATCTGTAATGAGATAAATGTAAATTATCAATTTATGGTTTTAAATTAGACTTTTGATTTTATGAAATTGTAGATGAATAAATAAATTTTTATGAAGCACAAATTTTCATTAAAACATTAAAAACACATTAAAAATTAAATCACATACAAACATGTGCCAAAAAATTTGAGTTTTTTTTATGGTGAACTAAAACTTAATAGAATAATACTCTTACCTCATATTTCCCCATAAACGACTCCCTTTCTTCAAGAGCTTTAGCTAGTTTAGCTTTAATTTCTGTGTGATCTATCAGAGATGTGACATCAGTGTTTGAGGGTGTGCCACTCTTTAATTCTTTTATAGCATCCTAAAAATATTAAATGTACTCACAACTTTATATCAAAAGTACTAGTAGTACTTTGCTTTTGATATACAGGGTGGAAGGTTAAGATGGGGCATGAAGGGCAGGTACCTTAACCGTTGTAGCTACGTGAAAACGTTCTTACGAGACTATCCTTAAATTCTTGAGAAATTTTAATCTGCATTCACAGATTTTCAAAAAAATGTACGGTCAGCAAGGAAATCGGCAGTTTTCAAAAAAAAATTTTTTGATGCCAATCGATCCAGTTTCTCATGGGGATCAAAACACTCTAAAAGACCAACTGAGGTATGAGTACTAGAAAAGTCAGAAATCGCGAAAAACTATTTCCACACATTTACTAAGAAAATAAGTGATTCAACAAAAGATGCGCTAATAGAAAACTCATAAAATCATTATCTCTACTAAATTTGCCCCGTAACCATCTGCAAAATGCAACTCTGCGTGCATAGTCCCCAGATTGCAATGCTTGGACTAATCGCCCATGGCGGTAGCATTTGTAGCCGTATTTCTTCCATGTTTTTAAAACTATCCAGTGCGAACAACCAACTTCAACGGCAACTTGTTTTGAAGAAATTTCGGGATATGCTTCCACAATTAGTGCCAAAATTGCTATCACCGTATTCTCATTCAATACGCGTGAACGACGCGGACGTGTCAAGCTTTTCTTAAATGAGCCACTTTCTGCTAGATTTTTTACAAGATTCGCAATTACCTTTCGCGTCGGTACATGTCGCATTGGGTATTTATTCCTGTACCATTCCAATGCAACTGTTGGGTTTTTATTAGGGTGCACTCACACACATCAGTCACCGTCACGGCACCGATGACTGATCGGTGACGGTTTGTGTACGTATCCACAAACACCAGTCACCGTCATGTTGTCCGTCAGTCACGTCGCCGGTTTGACTGAATCATTGAACACATACATCAGGTTAGTCAGTGATTAGACGTGTGTCACGCTAGAGAACATGTAGCAATTATTGACGGTAGCACGACGCTGACTGAACTGAGACGTGACGGCACCGGGTGAGTGGGGATAAAAGTATGATACATGTATGGAAAGATTATTTGACGTGCCTGACCGGTGACGTCACTGATAGATTTCGTGCCGGCGACTGTCGTGTGGGAACAGAGTCATACTAGAACTATTGATACATATTTTTTTTTAATCCTGTCCGGTGACGTGCCGTGACGGTGACTGATGTGTGTGAGTGCACCCTTATTTAAAAAGTAAGCCTCTAACAGATCTAAACTTTCTAAATTATTTAAGGACATTTTTAGTGAAGACAGTGTGACTTCTGGTAACTTTTGTTTTCTATGTGTTATTGTTTACATAAGCCATAAAAATGTGACGTGTTCGTTCGATATTCAAATTTAAATAATTTTTCATCTCGTGCACGAGCTGCCAGCCACCGCCCGCTCACGCCCCCGCGTCACTGGCATGTTATGTTGCTGTGCCTTTGTCTTTTTACTTGTTCATGAATGAAAATAGTTTTTCGCGATTTCTGACTTTTCTAGTACTCATACCTCAGTTGGTCTTTTAGAGTGTTTTGATTCCCATGAGAAACTGGATCGATTGGCATCAAAAAAATTTTTTTTGAAAACTGCCGATTTCCTTGCTGACCGTACATTTTTTCAAAAATCTGTGAATGTAGATTAAAATTTCTCAAGAATTTAAGGATAGTCTCCTAAGAACGTTTTCACGTAGCTACAACGGTTAAGGTACCTGCCCTTCATGCCCCATCTTAACCTTCCACCCTGTATAGTTTAAATCATTCAAATCCTTTATAAATAAGTTTATTTTTTATTTTCATTATAAAATCGCATATATAAAAGTAATAAACAAAATTTTACCTTAAGTGCAACAATTTCATGTTTCTGTAATTCTATTCTATTGTGGGCTTCCGAAAGCTCATGATTAAGGTCATCTAGTTGTTTTTTCTGTTTTTTAAAATCTTCCAATGCTGTTTCAGCGGATGCATATTTCAATTGGTAGTTATCTCTGTCCCTACTTACAGATATCAGTTCTTCTTCAAATGCTTGGATTTTACCTGATAAGTGATAAGGTAAATGATTTCATATATTCTGAGAAATTATTTATGTAGAATATTCGAAACCCTGTTTTCTTTGAATAGTCAAGTGGAGAGTTTATAAAGGAGATCAATAAATATAAAATTTAGTAATTGCTATTATTATTAATCAAATTACTGTAGTATAAATGAAGAGTTACTATGACACATACTACACCAATCTTAAAAAATAAAATTTAAAAATACAAAATGCATAATATAATGGTTATTGTAAGATAACATTCAACATAATTACATAGTACAATATAATTATTTATGAAATTATTGTCTCTCTGTTCATAATTTATTTTGATCTACTGAATACTATTTCTAAAAATATTTTTGACGTTTCTCACCGTTCAATTCTGCTATTTGCTCTTCCGAGTGAGCTCTCTCTGCCAAGAGTTCACTGAGAGTGTTTTCAACTTCACTCAATGTGTTTTGCAATTCCCCTGCAGTGTTTTCTGACACTCTCAGCAACTTTTCGTTGTCATCCAAAGAGTTTCGTAACCTGTCGTTTTGTGCTTTCAGTTCATTAATTTCTTCCTTCAATGACTGCACCATATCATCCATACCAAAAGAATTGTCTTCTATTGAAGTCAATTTATTCTTTGTAGTTGAAAGCTCCTCTTTGAGGATCTCACACTCCTAAAACAATAGAGTACAATGTTAAAATATGTTGCATATATATAAAATAATCATTGAAGCATATTATGATCATATTATTAAGATATTTTTTTTTTGTTTTAGTATATGGATAATGATATTACATTACACTGCACATTTTAATAGAAAAAAACGATATGCAATTATATGTTAAAATCAAGTAAAATGTGAGTTATACCTCAATTAGCTGAAAATGGACTGGAATGAAAGAATAGAGTTAAATAACATAGTATGACTGTTTTTCAAATGCAAGTTAAATTCAAAATAAGTAGGAAAAAAAGTTAATAATTAGTAAAAGATCATATGAACATACATTTTAATGATAAAGTAAAATGTTACCTTAGTAGTAAAAAGCAATTCGCGTTGTAATTGATTTATAATACCAATGAACTTGCTATCTTGCCGCTTATTATCAATATAGTAATAACCCAATGTGAACAGGAGAACAGAAGATGCAGTTGTTAAGAGGAAGGCTAAAAGTCTATTACGCTGACTGAATGATTCACCATCACAGTAATCATTAGTATAACAGGTATCCTCTGAAATTATTAAGAAATTATAATTTTAAGTGACCATTAGAAGACATTAAACTGATTATCAGATTGATAAAAAAAATCCTTCTTTATATAGATTCATTGAATAATAAAGTATTTCTTACTGGCAGTATCAAAAAGTATGTCCGCTTGTTCAGTCGTTCCCATAATTGAGTTAAAGGTAGCGTATAAATAGCTTATGAACGAAAAGCTTTCTGACTCTTCACTCTCTGGTGCATGTACAAGGTCTGGATTAAATATGGGTTCAGGAGGTGCCTCTGTTGTAGGTGGGATCATATCAGCAACAGTTGTATAAATGCTTGAGAAGAAACTCTCACTGTCTTCTTGTGAAACTGGTGTTTCAGTGGTTGAACTGAATACTTCTTCAATAAGATTTTCGGTGGATGTTGTTATAAACTCTTCAGTGACTGTATTAAATTCTGTAGTCTCAGTTGGTGATTCAGTTACAGGTGGCGTTTCTGTTGTAACTTCCTCTCTATTCACTCTTTGAGCAGTTGTATCAGCATTTTGCATTTGTTGAAGTAATAAGTTTATATCTGCCGCAGGAATGGTCTGCGTATTTGATTCATATAAAGGTGTTGAAGTCTCAACGGTTGTCTCTGTTGTCACTGTTGATGTAGTCACGGGGAGCTCAGTTGAATCTGGTGTAGATGTGGTTGGATATGCTTCTTGTTGTACTGGTTTTTCAGTATTTTGTTCAATATCTGTATTTGTGCTTGTATGGGATTCATCATTTTGTTTATCACTTTCATTTACTAACTCTTGTGAAGGTGGATTTTCCGTCGTATCAATCTGAGGTACCGCCGATAATGGATTGTTATCATTTTGTGCATCAACTGTGCTAGAAGAAAGTGGTTGTTCACTAGGTATATTCTCTTTTAGACTTTCTTCTTGTTTATTTTCCTCTTCTTTATTAATATCACTATCAATATTCACTGGTGGAGTAAATTCATTTGAGGGATTATTTTCACTCAGTTTTTCTTGTTCTTGTGTATTTTGTATATTTGGCGTAGCTGATACATTTTGTTCACTTATGTCAAGTTCTAAATTAGTAACACTTGGTGGTAGGGATTCGGCCATATTCATCTGGGTTGAATCTTCAGGAATTTTATTAGAATTAGCATCTTCACCTTTATTTTCTATAAAAGCTTCTGAAGCTTCTTTATCTGATTCTATTGGATTAGGTTCATTTATTAATTCTTTACTTGCCTCTTGAACAACATTATCTTTTTCAGAATTCTCAATTTCTACACCTTTATTTGGCACATCATTTTCATTTATTTCTTCGCTTTTTTTAAGTTCATCTGATTCAATATTTATTTGATCACTGCTTTCTTCCATCTTTAAGGGCTCAGTAGAGCCTTGATTTAAAATTGTTTCAATATTTTGTGGGTTTACTGGGACATTTTCATTTTCTTGCCTGTTCATAATATCTGCTGCAGTTGACATTATGGTATCTGGTGATGCAGTAGTACTAGCATCACTCTCTATTACTTGAGATGGCTCTGTTGTGTATATGGTAGTTCCTTCAAAAACTTCATGTGGTTGTTGTACTTTATCAGGCTGAACATTTGGAGTTTTCGTTATTGCTTCTATAGGCAACTCCACTAAATTCTTTGAATAGATTTTTGTTTCTGTTAAAAACTTTGAACTCACAAATCCGAAATTACCATTAATTTGGGCATACCACAAATCACGATTACTTCCAGCTGATTTCATAAAAATAGTTGCTTCGGAATTTCGTTTAAAAGATATGAGATCTCCATCGACACTATTGTAATTTAGTAACGTTTTAGCTTTTGATATGGGAGCTGAAAATATTAATAATTGAATGTAATAATTATATTTTTTTTATTCATTGCATATTTAACTGGAATTAAAACGGTGAAAGTTCCATTTAATATATTTATGAATACAAAAACATATTCAATTAAAATCATAACATATCGAACAGATTGTAGTTTTCATTGAATAACTTACCGCTACATTCTTGGTTAGCACACAAAACTTTATCAGGTAACCTACTGTAGGAAGCTGTGATAAACACAGAAAATACTAAAATCTTCAATAGGATCATATTGGCATTATTATAATATTTTTACAATATATTTTATTTCTTATAAAAATTATAGAACAAGATGTAAAGCCACATCATCTGTCAAATCGTTCGGACGTTCGATTCGAATGTTCCATTTTACGCGTTGTATGTTGACATATGTCAAGTGGTTGTCAATTATCTGAAACTAAAAAGAAAAATAAAAATCTACCTATATATGTGTACTTGATGTGTACCTATAGCACAGATCTATAGTCCTAATTATCTAATAATTATTATAGTAATATTCTTAGGTAATTTGGTACACAGGGTAACACAGTATATTAGAGTACAATAGAGTCTGGCAGCTGGCTAACGAAAGATGAGACTGGAAAAAGGCGGCAAATTAAAAAAATCAATATACATATTATGGCAACTGAGGTTATAGTTGGAAACACAGGTTGGAAATGGAAAGTGGTTGGAAAAGTAAGTGTTACAGATATACAGATAGAAAAAAATACACCGAGTGAAAGCAAGAAAAAACATAATAATAACATTGACCGACTATTACTACGTATAGAGGAGGCACCGCCTACAAGAGGTAGGTCCGCTCAACAGAGGTCATCCAGCCACACTGCATTCTGTCGCTTTAGGGCGATGGTCACGTTAATGTCTTGTTTGTTTTAAAGCAAAAAAACATGAAACTCATCAAATATGCTCTCGAGTGTGTTACAAATTAGGGGAGACCGGGTTTGGTTGTCTCACGGGTTGTTTGTCACAGCGGTCTTAACACAAAACTGAACTATCGAATAAGTCTGTTGAACAGCGTGGCAAGAGCGATACAGTGAAAACGCTGTCCCAACTTCGCGTCAGACCGCTCCGATCTGCCGTGAGGGCCTCACACGTGTTTATTGTTTTCGCACAGCAAAAGTAAATTTTTGTGCTGCTGTGTCGAACCTCGTAATTATACGTTCTTGTTTTACAGTAATAATCTTTCAGTTCATTTGATGATGATGAAATGTGTTTTATAATATCGTAGTATAGTTTTTTAGATATTCATTGATCGGAATTTATTTTCAATTTTATTTTCATAAAACGTGTTATGGGGCTCTTTGTCACAAATTTTCGGGGGCTGGTTGTCACCTATCAACCAGCCCCCTGTATGCGAGATGACTTTAATTGCGTTTTGAGGTTGTTTGTTTTAGCCGTAAATTTTCAATCAACACCGGAAAATCACCCTAACAAACCTGCTGGAAGTCCATCTGTCCTTGATGACTCTATATTGACTCACGATTATTATTGTTTGCTAAAATTGTGATTGATTAATATTCAGACTGAAATAAAAACCGTAGACACGGTTTCATTTGGTTAAGAGTTCTTAATTAAAAATTATTCCGTAAAATTATAAGACCAAAGTGTGACTTTCTATTTATAAATTGCCTGTTATTTAGTACGTGACTACCTACCCTAGGCATTGTGACAACCATGCCTGACCCGGGGTTATAAGTCACATTTTTCTTTAGAGTGAAGATACAAAATATTTCTACAACTGATAATATTACACAAAAATACGTTTATTTATTTTGTAACAGAATAATTACACTATCTTTTGGTATACAAATATCATTCCTAAACAACGTATTTTGGAAGTTACATAAAAAAAGATAAAAATGTGACTTTCATCCCCGCTCTCCCCTACAATATTGCACTTATAATTCAACTAGATTTCTGCCCGCGGCTTCGCCCGCGTTTGCAAAGGAAAACCTGCATAGTTCCCGTTCCCGTGGGATTTCCGGGATAAAAACTATCCGATGATGCGATTAAATAATCGCAGCGATTTTAAAATTGTGATTTGTCACATTTTGCTGCGACTGCTCGCGACGCGATTGTCGCGAAAATGAAATGCAGAATATGAAATTGTATGGTACCGCGCGCACTGCGATAGTAAAATCGCACACTCAGGCCCGGCCGGCACTTCACTTGTGTTTCGTCTGTCCAACAGTAAACATCGTAGTGGTAGGTATAGGTACTGTTTGGTAAACATAAACTCAGTAATTTGTCAAAAATTTAAATTTATTTATTTATTTTTTTAACACTTTATTGTGCAAGAAACAAAATATACATAAAGGTTACATTAATAAAAAAAAAGCACAAATGGCGGCCTTTTGGCGGAATTTTCATATCAGAAATATCATATGGATATCCATACATGGAAGTTCATTGTATTTCTGATAAAAGAAACCTTTGACAATTCTATCTGCAGTAAAAAAAAGGATGAGTCCAATATTGACGAATTTTCTTTTTTTTTCCTTCTTATCCTCCGAAGTAGTAAATAAAGACAAGCAACTTGTACGAAATCCATGATGAAAGTGAGTAATGATCACAATTAAATTATCGCTGTGCGCGCACCGTACTCTCTGCGATTTTCTACAGCGCGATTTTGAAATCGTGTCGCAAAAGTTAAAATCGTGGTGCGCGCTTTAAGTAGTAATAAGTAGTAATAATAGCTCAACGAATAAAAATATAAAGTTCCCTTTCCCGTGGGATTTTCGAGATTAATGTCCGGGATCAGTTCTCAAACTATCACTGTACCAAAGAAGTAAATCCATTCAGTACTTTTTGAGATTAGCCCGGACATACGTACAGACAAACAGACAAAAATTCTAAAAATTATATTTTTGGCCTCAGCTATTGTAGATCACGCTCCGAGACTTCTTTTAAAAAAAATATTCAATGTACAGTTTACTTTCCTACGATTTTATTGTGGATAGATGAAGGTTTCAACTTTTTCAGTCCAACCTATTTTAACAACCACGAAATAATTATTGACGTGTTATTGACAATACATATTTAATTGACCAATTATATAAAAATATTATTAAATATTTTATAAAACATCTACAAAAAATATAAAATGACGTCCTCACATATTTCTTTACTGGATTTATCAAAACAACTCAATTTTCAAATTGGTATGTTATGCAATTTATCGTTTCAACTTATCGAAATGTATGATGGAATCTATTTAAATATTAGTTATTTGTTTATTTTATTGTGATTGTAGATGAAGAAATAAAAAAACAACTCTGTTTTGCGGAAACCTTAATAATAAGTTGTGGTCATCATGAAGGCGATGTCCGAGATGATAAATCAGAATCAGACTGGACTTGCGCAGAATCTTCTGAAAGCGAGATTTCTGAAGAGGTTCAACACGAGAGTTACAAAAAGGAAAAAGCCTTATTAGTAGAAGAAAAGCAAGAAAATCCTGAAGAGGATGTGGAAAATGATTTTTATTTTTACTTTTTTCCAGATTGCTCACAGCCGCTACCAAATAAGGACAGCAAAGCGAGCATAATAATTGAAAATGGGTTGCCCAAATTAAACCCTTCATCAGCAGCGAAACATCATGATAATTGTACTTGTGTAGTGGATAAAAGTGGCAAGTGTTCTTGTTTTACGAAAGTGCCTTGTAGCTGTGGAGCGAAGGTACACGAAGAATGTAAATGTCTTAAATTAGAAAATATTTGCCTGTGTGATGATGGAAAGCCGCAAGTTGCTTGCACTTGTAAACCAAGTGATGTTTGTTTATGCCATCCTGATAGTAAGCCACGCCCTATATGCACATGTGGACAGATTAATAAACCTTGCATTTGTCACAAGGGTAAATTTCCTTGTCCTATTTGCGTTTGTGAATGCAAACCAACATGTTCTACATCAGAAACAAAGATTGAAGAAATTGGAGAGGACTCATATGAAGAAGAAAATAAAGCTTATACTGAAAATCCTGAAGAGTCTGCGAAAGAGCCGTGCACTTGTCAACAGGAACCACCTAAAAAACTATGCTTTTGTAAAAAAGGCGAAGAATGTATTTGTGAAAATGATTTATGTATTTGTGATATACGGCCACCGTGTGTCTGTGAGACTATCGAAGGGCAAGAGCCGACGTGCAAGGACGATGAGATTAAATCTGTTTGCAGCTGTCCCGTTATACCCGAATGTACTTGTTCAGCAGGATCTCCAAGTAAATGTTCGTGTTTACCAAAACCGGGTACTTGCACTTGTGGAGACCCTCAAGATTGTAAATGCTTTAAATCTTGTGAATGCACAGAACCTTGCATTTGCGATATACAACCAAGACCAGAGGCGATATGTGTATGCCCAGAAAATGAGATAAAAATTTCGGATGGTTTAATTTGTACATGTCCATCCAAGAAAGAAAAGCCTAACAAATTAAAGAGAACAAGAGCTGGAAAGCATGGATATCGATGGTGCCATGACGTGGATCCTAAGCATACATTTTTTGATTATGCTTACGACCGACACAAGAAAATATCTTATAAGGAGCAGGAGAAGGAAAAGTTGAAAATATTGGGCCTCTATGAAGAAGAACAGACTAATGATGTTACGTGTCCAATTCATGAAGTTAAAACTCCCGAATTTAAGAAAAAAGTCCGTAAACCATCATTGGATTGCTGCAGCGCAGTTGGAGGTAAGTATAATTTTTTTGAAGTGAAACTTCTTTAGGCCCGTTGAGAATAAAATTTCAAGGTTCCGTCACGTCATGGAATAAGACGACGATTTTGGTATCTTTGAATCTTGTCAAAGAAGTTTGACTTCTGACACGTGTGCTCGGCACACACGCTCTTTTTTACTATTTATTTATTCAAAAGCATTTCTTTGTTTCTTATATAGTTTTTGTTTAGGTATAAGTATAAGTGTTGAGACACTTGGTGAAGACGAAGATAAGTTTTTAGTTCAAGTAGTTTCGCATTCTTCTAAAAATGGAGCCAAAGCGGGCGCAAAGCTCGTTAGTATTTTGGATAGCAATTTACATACGATGGAAGAAAGCAGAAACGAGTAAGTTAATTTCTCAAAACTATCCTATTACTTAATAATGTAACCTCTGATAAACAATATAATCTTAATCTATATATATGTCACGGCTAAAGGTAGGTGAGAACATAAACTTAAGATTAGCCGGCTAAACTTAGGTTTATTTTCGACGAGGTGTTAATGTTAGTTTGTTCTATCTTTAGCCGGCTAAACTTAAGTGTAACCGCAGGCCCGTGGCTAAAAATGTCGGGGTGGGTAGATTTGGTTAGCGCCGGGCCGGTGGAGGGCTTGAGGGGCCCGCACAGTGCCAGAAAACACTCGCCCTGTTCCTTACATGTATTATAGTAACCAAATCTACCCACCCCGACTCAGGGCAGAAAGCTGGTGGCTAGGTTAGGTTAGGTTAGAACTCTTAAGACCCGCACGAGCCGAGCGAGCGCAGCGAGCGTGCTGCGGCAGCAGCCGGCGAAGTGCCAGAAAACACTCGCCCTGTTCCTTACATGTATTATAGTAACCAAATCTACCCACCCTGACATTTTTAGCCACGGGCCTGCGGTTACACTTAAGTTTAGCCGGCTAAAGATAGAACAAACTAACATTAACACCTCGTCGAAAATAAACCTAAGTTTAGCCGGCTAATCTTAAGTTTATGTTCTCACCTACCTTTAGCCGTAACATATATAATAAAACTAAGTCGATAAAATGTGCGTGCCGATAAAACTTAAAAAGGAGTCCCGACACGATAAAGGGACTTATGTGGTGTGATAGCCCTTTATCCCCCCTCGAACAAGAAAGTTCCCGTTTTAATCTAAAGGGCATGTTTTTAAAGATATAAGGGACTTTCCGACCATTCAACTTGGAAATTAAGTGCAGTGACGCCATCTGTTATCGAATATTTGAACTTCGGAGACTATACACAATAGTCATAGTGTATTATAGTCTCCATAGTTGTGAGCCATTGCAGCATGTGTAGTAGTGGCGCGAAATTTAAAATTCCAATTTCAATAAAATCTTAAATTTTAATTTTGTGTATTTAGACGTCATTATTTAACGTATATTTTGGAGTTAAAGCGACATAATTTTAGTTATCCAAATTAGTTCTCAAAATATTTAAAAATTTAGGTTTTTAAATTTCGTGCCTTTACTTCATACGCTACCGCTACAGAAGCTAGAAAGTTCCCGTTTTAATCTAAAGGGCGTGTTTCTAAAGATATAAGGAACTTTCCAACCCTACATAGTGGCGCCATCTGTTATCGAATATTTAAACTTCATTCAGGACAACGATTGTTTGGGTTGAATTTCCAAAAGCGTTGCGAGCAATTGTAGCATGTATAGTAGTGACATGAAATTTAAAATTCCAATTTCAATAAAGTCTTAAATTTAATTTGTTGCTATAATAAAGTTATTAAATTTTGTGTATTTATACGTCATTAGCTAACTTATATTTTGGAGTTAAAGCGACACAAAATTAGTTATCCAAATTAGTTCTCAAAACATTAAAAAATTTAGGTTTTTAAATTTCGCGCTTTTACTACAAATGCTACCGCTATAGAACCTTTTATTATGGCGGACGATAATGACCAGAATACTCTAGAAGGTGTGAGAGAGAAAATATTTTCGAAGTGTCTCTGAATATATAAGAGCCCGGTGTCGCTCACCAGAGTTAGTTTAATTTGAACAGCGAAAAACTTCCCCACTGAATTTACAAGTACCAGGAACGCCATAACACTGCCTTCGTCTGAAAATTGGAACTCCAATCATACTACTCAGAAATCTCAACTCCCCAAAATTATGTAATGGAACTAGAATGGTCGTAAAACAGCTATCGAATAATATCATTGAAGCTGAACTTATTTCTGGAAAGACCAAAGGACAAACAGTATTTATACCTAGAATACCTCTGATCTCTTCGGAATTGCCATTTCAATTTAAAAGACTGCAGTTTCCAATAAAATTAGCCTTTAGTTTTACAATTAACAAAGCGCAAGGACAAACTTTAAAATAATGTTGTGGCATTAACCTCAAAGAATCCTGCTTCTCTCACGGTCAGCTATATGTAGCTTGCTCAAGGTAGGAAATCCGAAAAAATTATGTATATATTATACTCCGGACAATAAAATGAAAAATGTTGTTTATAAACAAGTATTGTAAATAATGAGAAAACGTTTTCAATAAACTTTTTTTTTACTTTTTACGTAATAGTTTATTTTTTTACTTCGACTCTACCACGTCATCTCATATCAACTCCCGGGCGAAGCCGGGTTTTTTAGCTAGTACTATTATAAAGGCGAAAGTTTGTATGGATGTATGGATGTATGGATGTTTGTTACTCTTTCACGTAAAAACTACTGAACCGATTACAATGAAATTTAGCACACATATAGAGGGTAACTTGGATTAACACATAGGATAGTTTTTATCCCGGAAATCCCACGGGAACGGGAACTATGCGGGTTTTCCTTTGCAAACGCGGGCGAAGCCGCGGGCGGAAATCTAGTTCTTACATAAATAATAATCTGTAGAAACTCGAAAAGATGAGAAAAATGCCTACTATTTAAGGGAAAATTGTGATGGGAAAACCAATGATCTATTTCAGACAAATAACAAAGAAGGATATAACGAAGGAGCGTCGAAGTTACATGACAATTTGTGAGAGCGGCTATTACAATAAAGTGACCCGTATTTGTGGGGAACGCCATTTTGTAAAACGCATTTACCATTCCTTCGAAGACGCTCGCAATTTTTTACTAGAAGGTGCAAACGTAATCCTATTGCGATATTTTGCGATTAATCGATATAAAGGGACGATAAAAACTGATACAGTACTAATTGACGGCTCAATATGTGAAAGTATTTATGTAAGTACATAATATTATGTAATAAAAGTTAATACCTTAGGAAAATATTATCAATGTTTCGAATGCCAATAATCTGTTCTTTGTTTCCTTATCCTCTTCCCTATTCTATCCGTAATTATGCAACATTAAGCGTCAGAATTCTATGATAGATATTATTTTAATTATAAAATTCGTTTTAAGGTATGTATGGGAACTAGCCAAGCGATTGTCAATGGAAAACCCCTTTTCGTAATAAAGGTAGAGCGACATATCATAGAGCCATCTGGATATATCCATCAAACATTGATAGTTTTAACCCTTAAAGGTACAGTACTTATAATATTAACAGATTGCGTTTGCTATTCATTATAATATACTTACTTTCAGTACTACCTTATATACTTATATACCTATACGTTTCATTATATATATTTTTACATATGATCTAACGAGATTTATGATTATGTTGTAAAAAGGACACACTGCAACTCATATGAAATCGTTTCTAAAAAACAATCATTCGATATTCTTGTATCGCATTGTAAAGAAAACGATAGGCATAGTCTGATACTCTTGGTACGTAAATTTTCCTAAAAATAATAGGCTTACACCAGTTTCTATGTTCACTCCCCTCCACCTAAGGTTACCTTGTGAGCCTCGAGTGGGCGGACAATAGCTATATAATTCACCTGAACCCGCTGCTTCGCGTCGTTCCCGAAAAGGATGAGATAGAACCACACGAGCCGTGCCGTGAGAAATGGAGGAATGATCTGCAATTGTTCTCGGATTACCTGGACTTTAAGGCTAGTTTCGCGGAATATTATATTTGATAATATGTTGATATTATGAGGGTCTGAGTTTGTGTACGTGTGTAGGTTTGTTTGTTTTACGGTCCATATTTTCTGAAATTCGGCATGAATATCTAGTTTATATACCGAATAAACGTAAAACAAATAGTAGTAAGTATATCCGAAAAAAATAGTGTTCTCGTGGTAGTTACATTGATAGAGCATTTATAGCAATTTCTACTCTGGAGTTATAAAAACACTACAAGATAGATATTATACATAAATGAGTATCTATAGTATTTGTTTACTGTCTTTTTCGAATATACCCAGATAAAGCCAATCAAATACTATGAGATCAAATAACTTTCCACATTATGTCTTACGAGTAATATTCCAATCACAGAGTACTCGGTCGTCAGAGGGCGCTCGCTACGTGACCGAGAACGGCGAGCTGGCCGGCACGATACGCGACTACCTCCAGACGTTGCTGCTCCTGCGACCCCACGACGCATTACACTTCACCAGACATTACTTCGGAGCTGCGCTGTCCGCCCTCGATCTACCGCACAACGAGTACTTCGATCCGTGCACTAAACATGTTAGATATTACTTTTTTGAGGAGTGATTTTTTTTGTAATGTATTTTGGTTGTTAAAATGGATTGACGAATAAATCTGTGCTCTTTATAAAGAGATGTCTTTTTTAGGAATCCTGTATGAAACATACTAAACGATAAGTACATCTATAACCTATGTTCTATCAAGCCCTAAATGAATAGGTAGGTATATTACTGTATTCATTTAGGGCTTGTTGTATTTATTCAATCACAGGCAGATACGGCCTACACTGCAATTTAACTAAATATACAAATGAGGTTACTAATTGTAACCAGTAGATAACGTCATTTAAATACATTAAATATTTCATTTGTGTTTAGCTGGTTAAATAAAATTATGGTTCGGTGCTTGCAAATATTTTTTGTTTTTTGGATATAGCATCAGGTATTATTTTAGTGAATATACACTTAATTTTAGTGTTCAGTTTATCATTTTTTTTCATTGTTTTTGTTAAAGAGCGTGTGTGCCGAGCACACGTGTTTAAAGTGGAGTTTTTTGGCAAGGATCTGGAAACCAAAAACGTCCAACGTTCTAAATTAATAGTGTTTAAAAAATCATATTACTATCTATTTGTGCAAAACGACGTATTTCAAACTAAAAGAAAAGGAGTAGATTAATCGGTCAATTTGTTCGTCCCCTTAATCGCGTCATACGCGTGAACGCTCCTTGGGATAATGCCATTAAAAATTCCTTTGACAAGCATTCGTCCTTTCAGTATTTCGTAAACATTTGTCATGAGTTATGACATTTTATTTAAACGCTTTATGCGGATTATGGAAAGGCAATGTTTTGGGGAATGGGATATAATGTTATTTAATATAAGATTAATACTGTCTGTTATTATTTTAAATGTTTAATGTTTATTCTCACTTTTCATTAATGAAATTATGTTCCAACGCGGGCAATAATAAGATTTACATGAAAAGGTATAGTTAAATGAAACTATGTATGGAGAAAATAAAATAAAATATGTAGATAAGGTAATGTAACTTTACTCCGAACCGGTCACGTAACTTTTGTAAGTATTATTGATTTTAAATGTCATCAATTTTGGGTTGACCTATTTCAGCCACCTCGGGCTTTTATTGCAAACACAAAAGTAACATTTATCGTGCAACACATTTCATAAGGTTTTAAGTTCTTTTCTAAAGTAACATATAAATTCAATAAATTTTCCACCATTGTGCATGTTCCCGAAGAATTTAGTTTCCTACTTTTACCTGTATTTAACATAGGGTTACATCAATGCTGGTCTTAATAATATTATGTAGTTTGTATTTTTTACTATATAAGCGAAATAATATTAGGTCTCCCTTAGGGCTCACAATATTTAAAATAGGTAATATATTTTGGCTGGGTTTTATCTGTGTTTCTTTTCTTTGTGGCCGTGTAACTACTCGATGATCCTCATAGTGCATAAGTCTTTTAAATAAATGTTAAAAATACTCATGTATAGGTAAACCAGAATCTGATGGCAATTAGGGAAATCAAAATTTTGAGTGTGCAACCCTAGGGAAAATGGACTGAACGATCTTGATACTGCTTATTTTTTATTTTGTCCTCAATATAATTAGTCACATTACATAAGTGGACAATACTGTACTTAATAATGAGATATCCACTTAATATTATGTAGGTTTTTTTCGAAGATTTTGTACTCACATGTATACTATACTTTCAAACAGGTAATACATACTATTATTTACACATACCTATATGTGTATATTCATTATCATTATGCCATATGAAAATATCGATGTAATGATAATGTAGATCAAAACTAGACTACTTATAATTTTTTATAAAATAAAATAAGAATAAAATAAAATAAAACTATGTTTATTAAATTTAACATTATAAAATTGACTTGGATAGCTTGGACTTGACGAATAGCCGTATTGGAAACTCCTGTAATAAGTTTTCATATAATTATATTCTAATCAACAAACAAATATTACAGTTACCTACATTTAATATTTTTTTAATTTAAAGTATCAAAACGGGTAAGTCCAGTTTACCAATAAAATCTTCAAAATTGAAAATTGTGGTGTGTTTTACCCTTCTTCATCGAATATTTTTCTTTACACATTATAAACAACACCTCTTGCTTCTGATCGCAGCGGCTTTTTCGACATTGTCGAAGATTTTTTAGACAAAATCCTAAAAATTATTCATCAACTGCAAAGAAGACAAATAATTTGACAACCAATTTGATAGTTGTCAAATAAGTTGCCACATGAAAATCTTTTATTTCTTAAATATAAATATGCCATCAGATTCTGGTAGACCTATAATGACGATTCGAAAGTGCTACTAAATAGTAGTCTAATTGAATAAATGAATGTTTGAGTTTTTGAGTTTTTTTAATTATTTACTCGATTTATTCGATTCATATTACAAATGAAAACTAATTTAAATGTGAGTTTAAAGTATTTTTTCAGGAAATCATTTTTTTACTACCTAATTAAACACGCCTGTTGTGTATGCCAATTTGATAAAAAACTTAGATAAACAGTGTATCGTTACTTATATAATTTATATAAGAAAAAATGCAGGAAAAATAGGCATTGGTCAACCCTAATCGTATGGTAAGTAAACAATTCGCATCCTATTTTTTGAACTCTGGAAACGGCGATGTCGCAAAAATAATATATTTTAGGAAATATAGTAGGTTACGTTGAAATAGGATTTTACTCTATATTATATATAATACATATATCCTATTTTGATACAGTCAAATAATCGACCTTGTTTGAGTCGTATTATTTATCAAAGACATGTTAATTCCAACAAAATAATAGGTAATTGTAAAATATGACATTGATTTTAGCAAAATTTTAAAAATTATTTAGCATTCCATGGTCTTCATTTCAAGTGAATATATTATTAATAAGTAGTATATCAGCGATTGAACCGCATTTATTATTTACATTAAATACTTCGCTCTATCGTGGCTCTCCAATGAAAACCTTTAAAATATACAAAAAACTGATTTATAAGTGTGTTTATAAGCCTCTATGTAAGGCTGTTTATATCCACTTATATCTACATAATATTAACGTGGTTAAGAATTGTATAAATAAAACCAGTTTTATTATTTTAATTAAAGTTGCCACTGTAAGTGGTCACGTAAAATAAAGCCTGATGAAATTCCCAGGGTTTTAAATGTGCTCATTTTAAACTTCCTTTTTGCTTTCAATTACCGAAATCCCATTTAAAAATTAATTAACATTTAAATTAAAAATAATAATATGCTGATTAATATATTTTATCGTGATGAGAAAGAAAAACTTATTCATTAAAATAAAATCTAGTTTAGAACTCAGATAACCTTATTTGATATAATTATGATTTAAGTTTGAATAACAGCACAAAGAATGTTAATATAATGTTACTAGCGGTTCGCCCGTGGTACATATTTCGTAATAAAAAGTAGCTTAAAGCAAAATATCTCCATACCAAATTTCAAGCAAATTGGTTCAGTAGTTTAGGCGTGATTGAGTAACAGACAGACAGACAGAGTTACTTTCGCAATCATAATATTAGTATGGATGAGTAAATAGTTACATACATGTGAAGTATTGGTTAGCTATTATTACTGAAGTACATGCATATCTTGATATCCATGCAAAGTTAGTGATACGTATAATGCTCCGCACTGTAGGTATTAATGTTCGAGTCCACAATTTGTATGCAATGTTAGCTAACGTACGTCTGTTGCTTGTTTGTAAACTGTATTGGTATGAAGGCCTGAGCTCATCCTAACAAGTTAATTTAAACTTTTGACGCTTATCCGACTTAGGTTTTCGGGCTTAACAATACTTTGTAAGTATAATTATATTTTACTTTATAATTAATTGGACTATAAAACACAAGCTTAATTTTATGAAACATTAAAAATTTATGAATGGTCGGATTGTCGA
The DNA here is from genome assembly GCF_061535395.1 of Colias eurytheme. Taxonomy (NCBI): domain Eukaryota; kingdom Metazoa; phylum Arthropoda; class Insecta; order Lepidoptera; family Pieridae; genus Colias; species Colias eurytheme. Next base: position 6,220,309 of record NC_142983.1, read on the forward strand.
GCGTCATTTAAAATGTACGGAACTGGGAAATACACATGTCAATTAAGAATAATTATGCAAATTTATATGGAGATATAGCAAACTCCTCTTGCGTGGGTTTTGCGTCAGCCTAATATCGTATGCTCACGATTCGGAGTGTAATAATAAATTCCTTTGTTTAAAAGGAACCAAAAAATTAAAATTCCTTTCATGTCACGGGGTTACTTGAGCGCTGGTTTGTCATTTTGTTTGAGATCTCGTATAACATACGCAAATCTCTCGGGTACGAATAGTAGCAACTTTTCGTCTTTATACAAGACGCGTTTCTTAATAAAACTCCCTAAACTTGTACATTTGCATTTCTATAAAGTAACGAAAAGTTATAATTAATCTTCTTTGAGCATCAAAGAAAATGTGTACCTTGATATATTTTTCTCTTTGATTTATATTTCTTTTAATTCCAATAAAAGTTTGATACAGGTATTAGATACCTTAGGTACAAATATAATATGTCGATTAGGGCTTAAAAAATGTAATTTTAAGCGTATCTGAGAAAGAATCATAAAGAGATTGTGTAGACTAATCGACCGTTCTTGACATAAATTACCAAGTGTAATTTAATATTAATCTGAGAAAGTCCCATCAAGAAATAGCCATTAAAAGCAAAATATAGGTATGTGGAAATTGGGTTAATATTTGGGGCTTCTCGCGTTGGTAGGTATTTGAAAGTTGGTCATGTTGTGAAAATAGAATATTTCCCTCGGTGGAATTACGGTCAGTCTCCATCAGATGGACAATAAATTAAGTTAATTGTCAACGTTTTATTGGACAGGTGACGCCTGCAGGGAATCAGGGACCAACGAGAGGTGGGATGAATGGGCAGTAAATAAGTTATATCGTTGCAATTATTGGTTTAGTTTCGGCTATCGGTTACCCACTCAAGGTTAAAATTATAGAGAAGCACAGTAGTTATGATTTGAATCTAAAGTTTCACTCAAAATTTTATGTGCAATCTCATTTATACACTTAGGCCAGGATAAATAATGCCTTTTTTAGGTATAGGTAATGTTTTTGTATAATTGTTTATCTTTGCTTTAAGTTAAATTATATTAAACAATAGCCGTATGAATTTTCGCTTGTGTTACGGGTTACTTTAAAAATGAATGTAATATTGTTTGCCACACCGAAAATACCAAACAAGTTTAAAAGTTTGGAATATCCAACGCAACTCTATATGCAGGTGCTTTAAATAATTTGACATGGTGTTCCCCTACGTGGCCATAAACCGCAAAAGTTTGTTCGTTGTAATAAAAAGTTAATACTTGGCGCAGACAGGGACGGGTTGGATTGCGCATTACTTGCTACATTATAAACAAGCCTGCCGGTGACACCCCTCCTTTATAACCCCCAGTCTGTCGGGTGGCATGCATAATTAAATCTCCGCGGTCAAATTAGCAATTTGGACCCCAACAATAGGACATAGTTCAGTTTTAAGCGTCTTTATTGTCCAAACAAATTTATTCAACAATTAGAGAGTTCAATTTGCGCACGGCACACACTAATCGCGCTTTTCAAAATTATACCGTCGTTCTCAGTTTTCGTGTGAACTTTCTTATTTCTAAAGCTTCGTGCATGAATTCAAATTACTCAGTAGTCAGTATCATTTTCAGTTTCCAGTTCCGGAATTTCTTTATTTTCTTTTTAAGTTCTGATTGTTGATTTTAGTAGTGTTATTAAATAATTAGTAGATATCATGGGTATGTATTACTAGTCAGTAAATCATTTATTTTGCAGTCTAAGTAATTTAAAGTTTTTATTTTTACAATAATTAATAAATAAATCAGTTTTTTCCATTTACTTCCCATTTATTATAATGATATAAATTTATTGACATTATTTTAAAAGAGCAACTATGGAGTTTCTTGCCGATTCTTCTCCATAGATACTGCTTTCCGAATCGGTGGTAAATGTTAAAAATACTATGTAATGACGATTCGAAAGTGCTACTAAATAGTAGTCTAATTGAATAAATGAATGTTTGAGTTTGAGTTTGAGTTTGAGTTTGATAGAGTTTATATCACGCGAACATCCACATGTACCACAAATTAATATATAAAATATATTTACATCATTATTAACATGAATTTATTGTTTCCAATATTATCAATGAAATATTATCTATTAACTATAATCCCATTATTTGAGTGGCTAACGGTAAGTCTGTTTATGATAATGAAACGATTTAGTGAAATATGGGCGGAGTGTGCCAGTCTGATAAAGGTTATTGCGGTTTTTCAATTTTCGTTTCGCTTAGTCAAATTTATAGAAATATTAATATATAATGAATTCGTGCAATAAACCAGACATAGTACAGCTTTATCCAAAACAGTATCTCTGTAAGGAAGCTAGAATTAATTTAAACTTTGCATTTAATCTTGTTGGCTGACGGAACTTTTGCAAAGTGAGATAAAGTATTACCTAAAATAGCTAACTTTCAGCATTACCGAAGATAACGTTATGCCATTGCAGTATATTATAATGTTAAATAATATATTATATTCTGTGTATATTTTAGGAATATTTTACATAATTAATTTACGTTTAATGTAAACCTTAACAAGAAACAATATTATATCGATTGGATAACATACATACATACATATATTAAATTTAAATAAGGCCGACATAATGACAATATTTTTTGTGAAGGTGCCGCCGATACCTAAATAATATTTTTTTAAGACACATCAACAAAAAAATATAAAACTTAATTGTAGTTACATCAACTATTGCTTATAAAATACAGAAGATAACAAAAATACATAAAGAAGATAACGTTGTTATTCTACTAAGCTTCTAATAAAACAGTGCACTGTTCTGAGAACAGGCTCTAGAACATTTTTCCAAGATATATTTGCATTGGCGGGAGTGCGTGACCAGGCACAATTTATTTACCAAGATTGGGTTCTAAGTGAATGAATTTCAATATTTATTGGCTGGTAAGTATCCTCGATCTAGGTAATCGAGAAGTAATATTCAGACGATTTACGTTTATCTTATGGAAATATTTTTTGATTTATGAACGAAAATTTGACACAGTTTAAGTATAATGTGAATTTTATTAGACTTTTTGATAAGCTCGGATTTGTTAGAATACCGCTACTATGAAAAGTTAAAGTATATAAATATTTCTAATGAGTAGTTATTTGGATTTAAATTAAATGAGAAATGTATCTCTTATAATTACCACAGACAATATAATACTATACTAGGTAATACCAGAATAGAGAGCTTATATTACATTACATAGCGAGTTATCGTTAAAGTTTGATCTTAATTTAATACCAACTCATAATTAAAACTGACTAGCTAAATGTGTAGAAATATATTAAAAAGCTTTCGACAAGATTAATGCCATAAATCTGAGCAATTGCAAAGTCAGGTAGAGCAGCCAACGGAGCGACACTATCAACGTTTGTTTGGCAAGTTTTTTTATAAAAATACTCATATAATATTGATACAAGCTGTATTCATAAAAGTAAATATTGGTATTTTTTTCAAAACTTTGTTCTTTTTTTCGAACGGAAAAATTGATATTGAAATGGTTTTGTATACCCTGGGTACACTTCGTGACTGGATTTTATAGGGGCGCACAATAGATCTAGGTCGAAACACAGCGTATAAACTCTAACAAAACATGTATATTGTATTAATATTAATGAGGATGTTGCATATAGATATATTCGCACTTGTTATAAAATGCAAGAACAACTTTGACTGCACAGTTTTCACGGTTCACTAGATAGCCCGGGGCAAAACTGAACATTGGATGAAGATATAAACTTAACAGTACTTGGAACTCCTTGCAGTTTACGTAAAAGATAATAAATATTATGTTATAACTATATAGGTAATCAAAAATGCAGTTATGTCTCGAGTGACGCCTGATTAATTATACACTTTAGATTTTTTATATTAAGCACACCATTCATTGATTAAAAAATGTTTACTTTAAAACTAATTAATGAGCAAACAACTACTGAAAAAGGTAAAAAATGAACTTCGTTGTAAAGGTCACATTTTTTTATAATGTACAACTACATTGTTACGAAAAATACTTACGGTTATAAAAGGTGCTTGAATATGCTTTTTTATTTTATTGGATAGATCAGCGAACTAAATCTAATTGCGAAAAGTTTGCTGAATAGCTCTTGTTAAGGATGAAGGCAACTCCGATGTTTTTCATTTTAATAAAAGCTGAGAATCTCGAATTTCTTACTCAATTAACTTTCTTTTACCCTTAACATAACTCTTAATAAGTACAGAAAAAATCAAAAGCAATATTTTAAGACCATGAAATATGTTAATTATATATGTAGGTATTCATATGAGATATGTCCGTTTTTGTTGTTTTAAAATGATGTGTAGTTTAAAATTTAGGATTATACATTTTCTTAAGTAGGAATTATTTATTATACTACCTACAATATTTATAGATATGTATTATTAATTTATATTTTATTATTATACTAACAATCTACTTGATATTTCTGCTATATAGACTATATATTTTATTATATTTATATTTTGTCTTACAAGTTTCACTATAAATTTGTGTCTTCGCGTATGCCCATAAAAATGTGTTTTGTCTGGTACGTAATTATAGAATTTGTTATATCTGAATATTTAATAACTCTCAAACAATGTATAGAAATAAGCGACAAATATTCAAATTTTCCACTTTTTGCAACAAAAATAGTGCGTCATTGCTTTTGTTATTTCGTGAAACAGGGATCATAAATTCGACGATTTTAGGCAACGGGAAATACCTGTGAAATAGTAGTCGTACTATGCCTTTTTAAACACTAAATTCTGAGCAAAGGCATGAATAACAATTTTTTATTTAAATTTTGGACAATCGACTACCTATAGACGATAAAATATGGATATATTTTTACCGCAATATTTTACCGCAATATTTCGAAGTAATAGGATTTATTCATATATTTAGGATTTATTTGTTTCATCGTAAAGAAGAATAAATCGCCAATTAAAACATTGTTTCGATACAGAGTATCTCTAATAAAGAGTGAAAACACGACATAGCTCTCTCGATCATTAGATAATTAATCACCAATAAATATTAATGAAAATGCGGGGTGAAAGCTTTATAATTATCCCTTTAAAGTGTGTACTTCATAATTAATAGTTTGTTTCGACGTTTATTTTTGTATACATTTATGGTCACATTTTAATTTGTTTTAATTAATAAACACTTATCAATGTCGTATATATTGAAATAAACTTTTAATTATCCTAGCATAGCAATACAAGAAAAGTTTAAATACCCCACTTCAAGACCTCCTTTGCTAATGGTAGTCTCTGAAACGTCGTAACAGGCCACTTATCAGGCGAAATCTCGGCTCCAAAATGTTGTAAGTTCGCGAAACTTTACCATATCAGAGTTTTATTGGCTCCGAAATTTGGAAAGAGCAATAAAAAGAAGGTGTCGCGCTTTAATATATTTGTAAGCTTTTGGTCGAGAAATGTTCTAGCAATATAGTGACGTAAACTTTGTAAGTATATTGTCACATTAAATACTGTGTTCTATATTTACCTAGGGTTAATAATTAGTTCTTTAAGATGATACCAATATTATTTTTCAGTTTGAGAAGGTTGCAAATCTACGACATCGTCTATGACTAGTGTGTTATGTGTAGTCCGACAGTGTTGTGCTTTTCAACCTAACATAATATGCATAATATTAAGACACGGAACTTGTTGAGAGTTTCTGTCATATATATTTTAGACTGAAACCAAATAATATGCTTTAATTTTGTTACTATTACTTAGCACCAAGACAGCTGCTACTTATCTTGTGGCTTTACACATTTGCATTATGGTTAAACTGCTCCGCTTTAATAGTTTCTGAACTGTGCTACTGAAATTAAATTCCCACTACTGTCTAAATTGAAATAAACAGGGGGAGAATTCTGGGAATTTTGGAATGACTTAGTAAATACCAAGCAGCCTGTCTGTATGCAACATGCTTTTAAGAGATAATAATAAATATTTGAACTTTGCTTGTCTATTTCTATTTCCCACCAACAACTTACCCTTTTTAGGTGTGAAGGGTTATATTATTTCTATTAATATTTATTTACACAATTCTACCATTTACATGCATTTTATAAGGATTTGGACTTCATAATCTAGTGGGTATAGTATATTATATAGGGGGAATTTTCATTGTATTGAAAATGTGATTCTTAATGTTGATCATAATAAAGCAACTTTTGTTAAAACCAAAATTTTTATACGAAACTTAAAATTGCATTTACGTTTTAAAGCACTGTCATAAAAGATATCATAAATAACTGATGTCCTGAAAAAACTTATATTTTAACGATATTTCCATACTAAAGTAGTACGAGGAAGTGGTATGCAAAATATTAAAATAATTAATGACCTATTTGGCTCAGATGCACCAGTGTTCGTCTGCCAAGCGGCGCGAGGGCTCCCAATGGGCTACGTGTTTATTTGGAAACTTAAAAAAGGTATAAAAAAGAAAGCCTTTAATTAAGAGATATTTCAAGAAATAACAGCATTTTATTTCAATAGTATTGTTAATCATAAAGCGCGTCACACACGGTGAAGATACTACAGGGGTACGCAATGACAAAAAGAAAAGTGATGGTCAGAACGCTGATACCGGATACCTTAAGATACTGTGATATAAAATATTATAGTATCTTAAGATAAAATATTATAGTATCTTCACCGTGTGTGACGCGCTTAAGGCTTATATGTTTTTGGGAAATAATAATTCTATTATTATTAGATAAATCATTAATTATTCATGATTATTTCTATGCTTTGCACTTCGCAGTCGAGATGTTGTTTAAAGACAGCAAAATAATTAATGCTGTGTTCGGTTGTGTTTAAAATTAATGATGCGGCTATGTGTTATATAATGCAGGAGCATGTGGTAAGTTTAATGGAATTTTCTACGTGCAAACAAAACATTAATTTTCGTCACGTACGCCTCACAAATAATCCCACGTAAATCAAAAATTAATTTTACCTCGTTGAAAACGTACGTAATGCACTTTCTGAAGGCTAATTTTGATACAATAAATGATTTCCTCGCCTCAAAACTTAAGCAATTAATCACGCTGGAGTTGCATTTATTTTCTAAAATACCTGCACAGAGCGTCCCATAAAAGCGTAGTGGCGTGAAATTAGGCGATGCGGCGTATTCTATACGAGCCACCAACGCCGTGAACAGAGTAGGGCGGAACTAATAGTCGCAGAGATACCACAGAATGTGACGTTCTCTGAATACGATGTACAGGAGAGCCTCAAAAATGCTAATTTTCTTACTCGGCAACGCCGGCAATAATAATATACGACACACTGTGAACCTTGCTAATGACAATGCAATGTTTAATGTGGACGTTAAGTTTATACAAAAAAAAAATACGTAAATAAAAATACGAAAAACATTCAAAAGGAAACGAGCTAAACAAATCCGGTAATTTTCTTAAAATTCAAGCTAGATCCAAATTAAGTATTTTAAAAGTTCGTTCAATTTTAATTTTAAAGAGCGTTTTAAAAGTTTAGTAGTCTTTTTAGGTTACCCTGTTTAATATGTTCGAAAATATTGCGGCCAGAACCCAAGTATCTATTCCCTTGAGAGGTATATATGTCGCATGTTGCCAATTAAGACTCGAATCTAGTGCACGTAATGATCTTGATTAAAGCGATAGCGATTCAATAAAGATAAATAAGCTCTAAGCTCTGTAATTGCAGTACTAACGCAATTATGCACTCAGGCACAATCTGTGATATCTATGCAATCTAGGCGTTTCAATTTGTTATCGGAGTTTAATACTAACTCTTTTTACGATAAGAGAAAAGAGATAAAGGCAATGGCATGATTTTTATAGAGTCAGCTTGTTTTATAAATAAACTTGCAATAAAAAAAGTTTTTTTTTCATTTATAATATATAATTTATTAAGTGTTTATTTTTTTGTATATCCACTTGCGTGCAATGACAACGCAGATGCCTTGATGTTACAAAACAGTTTTTTTGTGAAATACGTGTCTCAATGAATATTACAGTTAAAATCAACTATTTCATGTTTACAATTACGGACAAAAGCTTTGAACTAATAAACAGATTTATATAAATCCCCTGAATTGTGAAACGCTCTAGTATACGTATAATAATTATCTATACTAATATTATAAAGAGGAAAAGTTTGTAATTATGTATGTATGTAAGTATGTATGGTTTTCACGCATAAACCTCTCAACCGATTTTGATGAAATTTGGCACAGACAATCTTTAGACTCTGAGAAAGAACATAAGCTACCTTTTATTGCGAAATATGTACCACGGGCGAAGCCGGGGCGGACCTCTAGTTATTCATATATAAAAGCAAAAAAATATAGCCTCTACTTCTTAAGAAAGAAGTTATTAAGATAATGGTTCAAAATTATTTGAAATATTAGAATAATCATTGAAATTATTAGTTCGCACATGTAGTGAATAAGTATTTCATTGTTTTTGATTAAATAGTAATTGAATTATCAATTAACCAAATGATAGTCACTGCACATCTGTTTTGTGGCAATTTATATTACCAGTGTGGTGTAATTAATGATCTGATTTATTTATGAATTACTTTTCGTTATCACATTTACATTACCAAGTTTTCGATTCCAGACATTATTCATGTAAATGTTTTTATTAGCTTATATTTTTACACAAGAAATGATAAGTATACATAAAAACATTATATTGGTAGTAGATCATAATCTAATTAATAGTATTGAATAAGGAAAATTTTCTTTTACAGTATGGTCCTTTTGAATCGTGTAGTTAATGGTTTTGTGGTTAAAATACAACAGTAACTTTTTTTTTTACTTTAGTTGCAGTCAATGTGCTCAAATTTTTCTTAAAACTTGGTCAATGATGATATTAGATATTTTTGATAGTATAGTGTACTATCAAAGAAATTTATTTTAAATGTATGTAGGAACGTAAAATACGTTCATTTTTGTGCCAGGCGTAAAAGTGTTTGAATATTTAATACGAAGTCTCAGTCGTGCTCTAGAATGACAACATATGCATGTATGTAGGGCATGGTCTTGTAAGCAAGAGGCGGGCCTTGTTGTTGCTGTATCCCCTGAATCGTAAATAACAAATGGTAGAGGCGAAACTTTGCCACAAACTCATCCTGTTTATATCGAATTTTTCATATAACAAGCCCGAGAGATGGCAACGTTAATTTGTATCGTAAACTTACAAGATATATTAAGGCAATATACGTGTCTCGGTGGACGCGAAATTGTAGAATAAGGCTTAAATAGAATAACGACTCACACGTTTCTCTTGTGCAGACAATCCTTATAATATGTTTGTTTTCTGTAATTTATATTAAAATGGATTGTATGATAACGATATGAATTCACGTGATCTTTGAATATTACTGATAATTAATAAATGCTTAATTTGTTAAAAAGCTTCAAAGTCTTATTAAGCGCTGCAATTGTTTGTTTATAGGAAAAGTTTGTACATTTTTATTACAGTTTTTTGCAGACTGTTTAATTGAATTAAAGTTGATATAACGTACAAATTTATTATTTTTAATAATATCATAGGTGCAAATCAACAATTCAAAAAAACAATTCTTGAGGAAAATAACTTAAAACAATGTAAGTAAAAATACTACCCACTCATACACCAATTAGACAGAATATATACGTTTCCTAAAATAACAAAAGGAACGAAGAGAGTTGAAATTATATATGAAATATCAAAGGCAAAATTTGAGGCATTTGCTAGAAATTTAGAGATCTAGGTAAATTGCAATGCGTGGGGTTTATAGTGGCCGCCCTACACCGCGAAGTGCAGTAGGAGTGGCCCAATTTGCTTGATACACAATCATTCATGAATATGTTCTTTGAGCTCTATGTATGATATATTGAAATAGGAATAACTTTGGATCGGACAAAGGGAATGGAGCGATGTAGCGAAACGAGGATAAAAGAGATACAATTGTTTTAGCATTATATTATTCCTTGCTTTGAACGTGAGATAAGGCTAAAAGTCTTGACTTTATGTGAATTATCCATTTTTGATATCCTTTATATTTTTTTTTATATTTACATGAATTGTTGACCAATACTTTATCTTGATATATCTTACAAACGAAATTAAATCTATCTATTGTTTCTACGCTCATGTGTATTTTTTTATGTATCAACTTTTCGAAGGCAATATGGGAAAAAAGTATAGGAATTCAGAAAAATTATCTTTTTAAATACTTAGTGTTTATTTTATATTATACAAAAAAATTGTGTTAGTAGGCTTTATAAACATAGTTCATAAAATATACACAGACTAGATATCATAATATTGCGTTATGTAATCATTGTAGCTTTTATATTGGTTTAGGATCGGCTAGAATTTAAGGGCGTACAAAATAGAAAATAAGGACTGAAAAGGGTCAGCCGCAAATCCTACATTGTATAAATTAATAATGTTCTTTACAACGATATTAATACGAATGTAAAACAGGTTAATATTATCTAAAATTCAATATTAATACGCATGGAACTTGCCTTTGTTGTGGTCGTGGTAAGGTTCACAGACTGTAAATTCAATATTGGACCCGAACAGTTACGTCTTCTCATAAACTTGGTACAACAGAATTCTATACAAACCAGTTTCAATATTATATTATTGGGTTATGCGAGATATCTCGTCATGATATATGTTTAATTAATTATATATTAATACATATTCGGACATTTTTATAGGCAGATATTATTTCATTTACCTATTATTATTTGATTGTTAGCAGGGTTCTTTTAATTAGAAGGTAAATACACATATTATAATTATACAGAAACACACAAATATTTTTGCTGACATAGCTGAACTTGACTCTACATAATGCACAGACAACAGAATATTGATCCATTCCTTCACGATTTCAAACATTTATTATTTTTATTCTACTTGAAAATTTTTGAGGATTACATTTTCAGTAAAAGTTACGAGAGTTTAAAATGGCGATCCATTGATGAAAATCCTCCAAGAAATGGGCAAACAATGAAGAAAAGATAATATTCATCCTCGTAGCTTAGACTCGTAGTATACACGCTACGAAATTGCGAATATATCCGCTGTATTCACATTCCTTAGGGTCAGATTTCAATCTACAGAAAGACCTGACAGGGATTGTTACAATCCTATGGCCACATCTTACTGTAATCCTTTGAAGTATTCAACTTTCAGTTTAATATAAGCGAACAATGCGACCCATAGCCGAGTTGTAACAATAGAAAACTTTTCGTTTCAAGAGTCCATTTTATCTGCGCACACCCTTTTGTTGATTTGCATGATATTTGTGCGATGCTGTGTATTTTATGATAATGAACTAAATATTCATATTAAATTTATCTTAAAGTTATCAGGCGAAAAGCGAAAATCTTAATGTCAAGAAGTGCCCGCAGAAATATAAATTTAAAATACGAAATTGTAATGATTTTAATGAGAATTGGTTTTATTGAGTGTATTGTTTTAGATAAACAAAATTATACCAATAAATTTGAGAAGTGTCTTTTAGTCTCTTTAGATATCAATTATGTATTAAGTAGTAGTCTTCGAAGTATCAAAATATGAATACAAATTGTATTGTATTCTATTATAATTACACTTGGGTTGCCGGTATTAATTACAAGTTGTTTTAACGATTAGCGCAAAAATGTGTAAAAGAAAATAATGTATCAATTTAAAAATATTAACTTTAGGAGAATTGTCTGCGAAAGAAATTACATGGTAAGAGCAGTCTAAAAATATACCCATCAATGGAGCTGCGACACAGCCGGAACCAAGGCCCTATAAAGTAAATATATCGAAACTCAGAGAAAATATGAAGTTTATTAATCTGAAGCATTTTCTGTACGTTGCTTTTAGTGTGATGAAAGTTGGTTCGCGAAGTCCCTAGTGCCGTATAAGTCCATTAAGCAAATGGATGGAACAGAAATGAGAGCTCGTTTTTAATTTCGTCGTCATGCAAATAATGCTAATAATGTGTCCCTCGTTGGCTTATCTTTATTAATTATAACTTTCAGCAAATTAAAAACATTTCACATCATGCTTTTGTCTGTTTATTAACGAATGGTATTGTTTTTGCTTTCCACTTAAAGTAATAGTTATATGGAAATAGTGTTATAATTGGGTTCATATAATTTCCACGGTATAATTCATGTAGGTATATGAAAATTGCTTTCATCATACTAAATTATCAAGAAAATCACAAACCAGAACTAATTAAAGTCTCCAATTGTTTCGCAGAACATTTTTATGTAAGTTATTTACTCGTACCCTTGAGACGTTTTTCTAAAATCCAATTTATTTGAATAATGGGGGTAATACGATTGTTTAGTCATTTCGTGAGTCCACCGTACTTCAGGACAACCACTTGAAGGCAACTTTTAAATTACGTCCCCGGTTTTCTTAACTTATTTACTCCATATAAAAAGAAACAAAATATAATTCCACTTTTCAGGTCAGAAGATAATGGCCTTTGATAACAGTCTGAAAAAGCTTTCCGCTGTTTTGTTTCTTTTATCATCAAGTTTACGTGGACTTTTTCCAAAAATTATAACTTCTGAGATTAAATAAAAAGTTTTAATAAATTTTCCGGGGTTAGCAAGGATTATCTTAAAGTAACCTTTTAGATGGCATTTCAGCGCAAATTAAATTTAATGGCCTAATTATTTTCATTTTAAAGTGACATTCTTAACAATGGGTTTCCATACCTGCAGGGATAATGCGACAGCTAAATTCATAACAGCACTTATACGAAAATGTTTCAGCTCATCCTATGTTGTCTGTGCGACTAAGTAGTATAATATAAAGGGTATGAGAATGGCAATAAAACAAGAGTTGCCTTCACACCCAGTAGTCGGCATCACAATGATTATTATGCAAAATTTGTGCCAAAACGTAACTCTGCGTGCAGTTTTCAGTGTCGGAAACCGTTGCCTTTTATTTACTTGCCACGGGAGTGCAATAGCAATTGCGGCTCGCAATCACACGTTACTAATTGTCAACTGATTACTGTTCAAATTGCTAATTAGCGTTTCGTGAATGACTTTCATTATGTGCATACACATCTCTGTGTCACATAACTCGTTATCATATTTTACACGGAAGCGCCGTTTATCATGGCTAATTTGGAAATTATTGTGGTGCTGGATTTAATTGCGAAAGTTTTAGCTTTTATTGTTACATGTAATTGACTCGTGCAAAGAGTTAAAATTGTTTAGCGTAATGGCGACTATGTCTCATATTTCACCCAAATGGCCGCATAATAGAAATTATTGTTTAATGTGAGTAAAATTCAATTTTCGGTTTGAAACTTTTGCAATCTTACAGGATTAATGGAAGCACCTACGCAAACAATTAAGGGATTACAATGTTGCTGTGGTGATTGAAAGAGTAGGTAATATGTCTTCATTTTTCATTTTCCAGTAAGTCGCTCATTCTATTTTTAATAATAAAAAAGGTGTTCAAAATTATGGAATTAAACTTTTGGATATCGGAACACTGTTATACGTTGTTTTGGAATGCTTTTAATGGATATTTCATACATCATATGCCTACAGTTTTATTGAATTTATTGCGTTAATGAAAATAAATTGTAGATTATGGGGCATTTCCTGTGAGGGTGACGATTATAAGAATCGCGATATCGTCATATTCATGCTTGTACCTACTTGATCTCAATAATACATAATAATATTATGCAATTGTTTTAATATCAAGCAGAATTGTCAAATGTGTGATTAAAGGCTACACGTGCAATGGAACACAAGAGAAAATTGTTAGAATAAAAAGATACAAATAAGCTTTAACTTAATGGACCATTTCTCTGTATTTTTAGACTCATTATTACTTCTTAGGCTGGTTTTCGTTTGATTAGCGCTTTTATTATTTGAGCATATTTTTATTTACTGATATTTATTTGTGTGTTCATCGTACCAAGTGATTAGTAGACAGGTTGTTTGTCAATAAATAATAATTGTACCTTTGTCACAAACGACGCAGTTCTCAGTAATAGAAGTACTAATTGGTGACCGCGCCCATGTTTCTGTCACCTCATTTACCAAATTAATGACAAATAGAGGCCAGCCCTGTGTCTATAGTCCACTACCCTGTTTTTGATGGCTAATTGACGTTAACCCTTTGTTAGGACTGGTAAATTGGAACACTCAACGCGACACGGTCATCGACAATATAGTTCTTTTGTCCAAATGATACTTAATTGAACTAGCTAGATAAATACTAATTTTGTCACTTTCACTGTTCATGATTGTATATTGTATTTATATTTGTTCATAGAAAGGGTAAAGTTTGAGGTGTGTTCGAAATCAATGATATTCTGGGTGTTAAACTGATGGAGTAATGGATTTCGATCTTATTGTAGAACATTTTTTTAAGTAGCTCATAATTATATCCTACTTTAATACTTAATTGAAAATAAAATATATTTTGAAATTATACAAAAATACGGGGTAATAATGTTGATTTTATTTTCCGTTAAAATATAACCAACTTTGATTTGAAACTAGCTCATAACGAAAGATTTTCACAAAAAGAACGAACCTTCGCTACTATCGGCACACATATCTACTTATTATTAACAATGTTCATAAATATCCGTTTAGCGGTACCTGCAGGTAGGTAGGTACATTATACAGGCAGATAGTCAGATCCGAGATGCTTTTGAAACACATAAAAACACATAATAAGTGGTGGATGACCTTAGGTCAACAGTAATTAGAAGAGTGCATTACTGCTTTTACTATAAATTATCATCATTATTTCGAACGTATGCTAACAATATGATAAAACTTATATTTCATTAAAAAACATTTTAAAGAATATAATATGATAATGGATTAAATAGCATATTATTAATCGTTAAATCGTAGAAATATTTATTTATATCCTCTTTATTGTAAGTGTTTGATGCATCAGGTCACGATTATTTATTCATATTCGGGAATTCATTATTAAGGAATAAAACTGATGTTAAACGGTAAAACAATATTAATGAATAAATAAAGTCCAACTAAATAAATGTTTATGACTTTAAAATGCTCTGAAAGTATATTGTTATTGACATTAAATATTAAAAACGGCAACGATATTAAAATCCGGTAACGAATCTCATATAACTTTCATAAAGGTGAGCAAATGGACTACAAATGAAAAAACTTTTATACGATGTTATTAAAAACTTCCCCATCAAAATCATTATTATTTCTATCACGATTTTCCATCACAAATTGATTTTTTATCAATGTTATTGTTTATTGAATCGATGGCCTGACATGAAATAAGTCGTATTGAATATTTCGCACCATTCGAACATAAGTTCAATACCAAGAGTGCCCTCGTAGTCTAGGCAATTTCCTCTTGAATTGTCTCTTTTGGTTTAAACAGTCTTAGTGCAAATACATTGAATTGGATAGCCATGCAACCTGTATCAACTACTTTAATTTGAAAACAAATGGAATTGCTACGATATTGTCATCATCATTTCGTATAATTTTAGCACTTCGCATATGCCGTCTATAACGTATCTCGAATACTCAAGGATTATATTTTAACGACACAAAAGACACTAACGGAACCTATTTCACACACGACTTATTAGAAATGGAACGTTCAAACAACAATTAAAGCGATAAGACGTCATGCATTGTAAGTGAGACTGATCGACTTTCAATTGTATTACAACATAATTGAGTCCATTATTGTTTACATGGTGAAACACATGCTACCAGCTTGCAAATTGGTCTAGTATGTGCAATGTACATAGGTGTACATCCAATTTAGTACTGCAATCAACTGTGGTTAATATGCCACTGCGAACAGTGTCATCTAGTTACGTATAACACCCTGTTGATTGTATACTTGCTTAATTCGTTATTGCTTATTCTAGTACTATTTTGTATATTATTGTTGAGTTATTAACTAATTACCAATTTGCAGCCCGTTGCGCAGAGTCTACTCATAAAGGCTCGTATATGACCTCTGAATTATGTATCTATACTATCTATAGGTACTTAGAAAAAACTACGAACAACATTGAAAGCACTTAAACAACAAAATTTTAGTAATATTTTGTCATTTTACGACTGTTTTCATGTTGCGCTTTTTCAATACAAGACAGATAACAATGTAGAACAAACTCGCTGTTTATTTTTAAACCGATAGGTTCCAATTTCACGCTTCAAATAGTTTATTTTTAAAGTTATCATTTCAATGTTGATTTAACAATTAAAATGTCAACTATAATTCAATCAAGTTTGTTCATCACGTAGTATCAAAACGTTTGATTTTTACTCAATTACCTATCTCTATTCAGCCGTATAATGAAGTTTTGACACAACAGCAAATACGTAGATACCTATCGAGAACATGTAAAATATAATTTTATTTGTATAGCATATCATATCAATATAGGAATATAATCGGATTATATAAATGAACGAACATGAACGTAAGTACTGATAATTTGTTTGATTTCTCAAAAACATATAATTACCTTCTTATTCTATTCAAAACCATATAGGTAAATGAACAGCAATGTTGAAAAGATTTCTTGGTTTGGTTGTCTTTAAAGGGCTCAAGCATTTTTTATATAAATGGTGAGCTTCTTTTCTTAACAAAACATAAATGTATAAATAAAGCAAAAGAATAACGCTTTACCCGAACCGAGAATAAGCGCATTTATAAAATATTAGTGTATTTTGAGAGAATTACAATAAATAGAACAGAGTCGATTATGACTAGAGAACAAAATGAGATTAAAAGTGAATTCCAAGACTAAAATTATTGAAATTGAAATACAAAAATGACAATAGTGTATAGGCATTGTAATGAAAATTAGCTTTAAGAAGAGATCCAATGTTTTTTTGTCCAGATTAGGCCTTCTATAATAATAATTATTATTCATGTTATATACCTAAATTATTGAGTCTAATTTAGAGAACTTAGGAAAAAAGGCAAAATGTAAAACGCCGAATCTAAATTGATTTGATTCTATAGTATCGCTTTTTTTAGTCGACTACAACAAAATTGAAAAAGACGGCTTAAATGTTCAAAATTTTATTTCTACACTTTGCGTTAATTAGAGACTTGTTCGGAAAATTCTTTAGGTACTTTGTAGGTACAATTGGATATAACAATATTATAGATAAGATACTTGGAACTTTTATTAATCAACTATTTTCGATAAAATTAGATGATAATATATTAATATTCCGTTGCCTTAATTTTTTTTTCTGGAAAAGTCTGTGTAATTGTAATACAAACTAAAATATTGTATTGGCTTTATCTGTAAGACGTTAAGACAATAAAACTTCTCGAACAAAAAAATATGCTTATCCTAAACTAAGATCCAACTTTGTTGTGATAGAAATTTATTAGTCTGCTTGTTTTTTCCCTTCTTCGTTCCACCTAAATATATTAAATAGAGCCTACTAGTTTTATTATATGAAGCCTATAAAATTTAATTCTAAAACAAATTTATTCGAGAGTAATTGGATGTTCATTGAATAAGGTGATCAAATTAAATGAAAATAAACTTAAACTGCAAACTCTAAGGGTATGAAAATTTCATATTTCCAATGATCAGGAAACTCGAGTCGCCAATTATTTTATAACGATTTTAGAAAATGGAGTCGAGGCTTAAAGATGGAAGCCATTGATTTAGCAAGTCGACTTTAAAAGTTCCTGGATCTAATTTGTAACATCGATAATTAAATCATCGGCCGTTGGTAGCTCCCTCTAATTATAATGCGATTCGTTCCGATAACTCGATGCTTCATTAAGTTATACTTCACTGTAGAAACGTACTTATTTATAGCATGATATTTTTTCGTATTCATAAAGTAGTCCATCAAATTTACAAGGCAAAATTATACATTCAGCTTTTAGAATAGTTACTACGCTAGTAATAGATACTATTTTTATGGTAGTTATTTTATTGTTTCTCTCAGATCTTATATATTGTAATTATTATTTCCTTGATACATTCTTATGAAGAATTGGAATTGGAAACTTAGACAGCATAAATAAAAATTTGAATAAATAATTGTTCAAAACATACTAGCAGGCAGCAGGTAATCTGTAATTAGTTATTCTGTGATGGTACGCCAGCTGTTTTAAAAATACAAAATATAAAAATAATCGCTTCCTTTTTCGCATAGGAGGAAATTAAACAACGGGAAAAAATTACGTTGCTATAAATGAAAATATGGTGAAGGTATTCATACTACTTAATTGTTTTTAAACTCTTTTTAATACGTTGTTCCTTTCACATTCCAGATCTAGTTGCTCATTATTCAGGTCACACAATACACATAGAACACATTGTTGTGCCTTCTAGTCTTTCAATGTAATTGAGTAAAAGTTATCATGTCAATTTTTATTACAGAAGATTAGAAATAAGAATAAAAGACAGAGATTAACAAGAATTGCAGAGTGAGGATCCCCAGCGTATAAACAATGATAGCGCAATAATACAATAATGTCGGGAGAAATCAGAAAATGCTCGCCAAAATATCTTTTATTTTTACCGAGTCCCAAGTAGACGTGCAAATTGTACTTCGTAATCTTCATTCCCTAGCTACATCGAAGCTATAATTATTATGAAATACTCTTGATACGAGCGCACCTGCTTCTAATATTAATTTAAAGTTATGACGAAAAATTTTTTAATCCGCTTTACGAGAGTTCTCTCGTTATTTCAACGTTAATGGACATTAAAGTTTGAAGTATCGGGTGCTGGATTTAATTGTAACACTTTGTTCAACGCCTGCTCGTATTGTCTGGGTATAGCGTTCATATTATATTTTCGTGTCGTGTTATATAAGAATGGAATATGGTTTACCACGTGTTTAATGGATTAAATAATTATTTTGATAAAATTTCATATGTTATAAGTTAAAAGTATTATAAAAACAAGTATTATGCATTGAAATTTGATACCATCGTGTTTATGTATAGTCACGTATAGTCATCATAAGCCTTTATTGCAGAGAAAAAATACACGTCACCATATTAACTACAAAAACTAAACTACTTAAAAAAACATTAAATTAAAATATTAATATCTTATTTCACTAAGTTTTCATTACTGAGGTGTGTGTTTATGATATATATTATATTTAACTTCTAGCATCATAATTAAATCGAAATTTCATCTTCATAATACAAACTCATGTGCTATAAATACTCCACTCAAAATCAATAAAACAATGCTTTACCACAAACATATTAAAGCATCTATATAAACAAAATCGAGAAACGTTATAAAAATGTTTAGTAAGCGTTCTATTTGGTCTGGGTTGTAGTTACACGTCGTATAGTGAACGGTGTAATACAATTTTTATAGATACCTCATCTTTCTGCAATGCGAACAAAGTTGGCAAGCGGCCCGGAAACTGGATTCACACCAAACTGCTCATATCTTTTTTGAGGGTTTAGTTCGAAGTACGGATATTCATAACGTCAATATAAATTCGAGAGACGAAAACGCAACCGCATCTATTATGGTGTTTGGTGTATTTATCTAGATAAGTACGTGTTATCAAGATGTGTTAGAACACAATTAATAGGTAGAGCTAACTTAAGCTTGAGCTTAATGTTCTTTGATAGGTTTTTGAACTTAATAGTTAAGGTTTTTTGCTGGTCATCAATTAATTTATTGCCATTTAGAAATAACTATAAAAGTTTTCGTACAGTGCGATTATTGACAACTTTACATTAAAATAGTTATTAGTTCTATTATTTATATATATCTATGTTATAATAGAAATCACGTGCCTTAAAACATGTCATTTTAAAAAATAAAAATAAAAATCTCTACAATCATTTTTAAACTTGGTAGTTAAACTGAAGCTGCGAAAAACAACACAAAACAAAATAAAACTAGGCTATTTTAATGATTATTTTTTGAACTTATTAAGCATTCGCCTTGAAAGCTTGGTAGATTTTAAAATTTTAGATGAGTCGCGTTTTTATGGTTTAGAATTTTGATGTATTTATTTTGCAGAAATATTTAAAACTTAAGCTAACATTTTTGTGGTATAAATTACTAAGCTGCAGTTATAACTTTGGCCTTAGAATTTTTTATTACATTGCAAAGGCGACATGCGCATGAAAAGCTTTATAAAATTCCATTTTTTTGAGGGAATTATTGTTCATAACCAGTGTAAATTAAATTAAAACGGATTTTATAAAGCCTAAAAATATGTGAGCAGCGACTGTGTTACGTTACTCTGCACTTTTAATACATTTTAGGTAAATTTTATTATTTTGAGTTAGCCAATTTTTTCTAGTTATTGTGTACAGTGTGTAAATAAGCTATTGTTATGTAGTTTAAGTAGTAGTTCCCTTTAAAGCAGTTGCCAAGGGTAGGTAGTTTATATATGTTCTTAATTAACTGTATTCGGTTTTACAACTTAATGGCCCTATGATAATATTTATGTTTTTTTTATATTATAAACAAGCTGTGCTCCGCGGTTTTTCCCGCAGTGCTCCGCTTCTGTTGGTCTTAACGTGATGATCTAACACCGAAAGAATTTATCAAATAGGACCAGTAGTTCCCGAGATTAGGGCGTTCAAACAAACAAACAAGCTTTATAATATTAAGTATAGATTATTTCAGTCAATTAATCAATGAATATAAAATATTCATGGTAAATACCTGTTTGTTTCACAATTTAAATAAAACAGTAATAAAAATTTATCTTCAAATATTTGTACACATTAGTGCTTTTACATAATCTTTGTCATAGATTAATTAAACCTACTAACACAGATAATATAGTACAATACCACAGATTAGAGAATAGTTACTTCGTAACAATACTACTTAACTAGCAATCATAATAAAGGCTATAAGGTTGTGCAGGCCTGTGAAGTTTGCCATTAATAATAATTATTGCTCGAAGGTAGTGTATCACGAATAATATGTGGTGAGTGCTTGACTATACTTACGAAATTTAGTTTTTATTTCGTGTACCATTATAGGATAATTTTATATTTCATAAATTACTATTATAAATTCTTTAAACACTTCTTTTAACGGCATAGCAATTGATTAAAAAAGGATTATTTATTTATTTATTTACAGTAAACAACAGCTCCCCCACAATTCCATACATTTCCCTTAGATAAAGATGAATAATTAGTGTTTTTGTTCCAATAAGTGTTTTATTTAAAAATTATATTAATATGGAATTAGGAAACATAATCTATATGTTAAAATTCATTCCTCTCAATAAACTTTATCATGTGTAAAGATTATCGCTTTTTCATTCATTATTGATAATAATTAATTATCTAGTAAATTGAAGCTTACAATGTCAATGCCAAGGATAAATAATTATAAAATTACCAAATTAATCATATTAATTATTTAAATAGCAATAGCCACCGCATACTTAATACTTACCCTCTATAATGACCACTCCTAGCTTAGGCTGAAATTAAATTACACCACACGACGTAGCGGCTTTTTGTCGATAGGTTATTGATATTAGATCGATATGGGAGTGTCCAAAAGATGCGTCATCAATAACGTAATATAAACGCGTTGACCAACACGTCGGCCACACAAAGGCCCTATTATATCCCCTAAAGAATGTATGAACCGTGTTCCATGCATAAAAGCTTAAATTTGAATCGATAACGCTTTCAACTCTCGAATATTGGTCCGTATTAAAACGATAGATTAAAATAATGGTGCGATACACGGTATCGATGCTTTTTATCGAATGTCGGCCTGGGTTGAATAATCGAACTGAAAGTTTAAGAGTTTTTCTTGTTCGTATTTGGATGTTTATATGTTCAATGTTTTTTTGGATGAAAACTATTACAGTTAGGGAAGCATTTCATTTCATTGAATCTTTATCCTAAATAGGAAGTTGGTTTTGTAAAATGTTTGATGAATTCAAAAACAATCCGAAGTCACAACGTCGAGCAGAGTTCAATATAGACCAATTTCTGCGAACACAAATTGTGGCCAAAGACAGTCCAATCAATCGCTGCAATTCGTTTATAGCGCCGCTTTACTTCGGACCGCTTTGTTTTGTTTAAACTAGCATACTATTTTTTAACCATTTTTTAATCCAATTTTTTATGCCTTCTAATTGTTATATTTTATTACCCTTTAAATTAGAAAATAGTTTTTTTATAAAACAGTTTTAAAACTTTTTCAATTTTTAAATACCCGGATGCAAGATTTCTACGCTTTGTAAATAATCACGCGCTAAAAGGCAATATCTCCTCAGTCTAGTACGCAAGTATAGTTTGATATATACGAAATGTTTCTTAGAAGAAACTCTCTGCATAAGCAACTCTCTTCAAGCAGCTATTCATAAAAATTTTAATTAGTGGAAGCTTTTCTCATAGAAACTAAATTTGCAATTTATTTTAGTCCCCGCTACATATTGTAGAGGCTGATTATGTCCCGGATTTCACTAAATAAGAGAATTTATCCAAAGTGCGCCGTCAAATGTAATCGAGCGTCGTGGAAAGTATTAAAGAAGCAGACGCTATATTGCATAAGTTGAGATGTAACAATGAAAACTTTGAGTGTAGCACCAAGTGTGCGCAATTCCTCTTTGGCAAAATACGTTCAGCCAAGGGGCCGTTACGTAACGTTTATACGGATTTGCGTTCGTCAAGCCACAATAACATTCAATAAATTTCTCGTAAAAACTTCGCGAATTTCATCCAGTTCTAAAATATGGATTTCGGAATTTCAACTTTACTTTTATGTCGTTTTTCACGCAAACTTATCTCCAGGCTTTGTGATATTGATGCGGTTTTATACACAATGCTATTGTTGTGAACTTACACGAATTTTATATGAAATTTATTGAAATTTAGGTTAAATTATATATTGTTTTAAGATTGATTTTATCTAGTGAGTTAAAAGTCAGAAATCAAACGCATTAGCAGTATTGATATGAAAAGATTATTAAAAATATTGTTTTCTCCCATAACCGTAAAACATCATTGGAATCGGTTGGGTAGAATTTTCTCGGAAATCTTGTTTTTACCGTTGATATTTCGCCGACGCGTTGTTTCTACGAGGGTTTGTTTCGCTACATTTAGTAAAGGGGGGTCGCTACATTTCATTAATACGCCTTTCCCCCGTTCAATATTGTTCTGCTGTGTTTATTACGACTACGTACTTTAATTAATTTATGTTACTGACCTTTTTTATTACTTTTTAATGCGAAAAGCGCTAATGTAATTACAACTTTTGGTTAAGAAGTGGTTGTTAGAATTACGACATTAACTTTCTTTATGTTAGGGAACGAATTCCGCGTATTCGACTTTCAGTAACGATATTTGAAATTGAATTCATTGTACCGACATTATCGGAATATGTCGAACGAATTAAAATTAATCAATTTTACAATGAACTATTGCGACGATAGGCAACTAAGCCCACAATTTTACCACGAAATTGATATTTATTTAATTCAATATAACATTTTTATATCACTTAAAATAATTGCTTTAATGAATCATTCAGATTATATGTCATACGGTTAAATAAATGCATGGATTACAATTAATTTGTTCCTAATTAAATTATTATCAATACAACTAATTAATCTTAACTAATAGCGGGCTTATAGTCAATTATGATACGAGCGATGTAGCTAGGTACTTATATATCTATTTTGCTCAACACTACCTACGCAATAATGAATGAAGTATTTGCGTACGATATTTGACATACCTTCTGCGATCGAACTTCGAAAAGGAACAAGGAAAAAAGGGAGGATGATTATAAATAACGTTCAACACATGTTCTCTGACAGGAAACGACCGAGGAGTTCCACTCTTCCGATCCAGGTTAATCACGGCTCCGCCGTTTGTTGTTTTAAAATATTGCTGTATGCATAGGTGCGAGTTGAGGAACTAGTTCTAGTTTGAGTTGAGAGCACAATCGGCATTTTCTGGATTAGCTGATGCAACTTTATCTAACAATTACGTGGTCGTTATTAAATTGCTGATAGTTGATAATGAGAGCGAAAAGTTCCGTGATCATTGATATTACTTTTCGAGTTTAATGTTCAAATTTACACATAGCTTTATAAGTTTAAACTTTAGACTAATTCAATACTACTGATGAAAAAATTATTTTTTCTTATTTTTTAAGAAGGCATAAAACGATGTGGTAGGTAACTTCAAATGTTTGTTTTGTTTAGGACAAATTAGTTATTGTATACAGTATAAAACGATTTAATTACTTCAAACATAAAAAAATTGAGAAATAATACCAAAATTTCATGATTTTAAACCTCAGAATATCCTTTAAGTATGTTGCTGTTGTTAGTGATAATTTTCAAAGACGTCATGGAATTTTTTTTCTTATTATTTCCGAAAATACATTTGTGCAAGAGAACATCTACGATGATATTATTGGGAAACATTAAGCTGCTTTCCATGATAATGAATCACGTATTAACGTTTAAATTTATCAAACCTTTATAGTATTTACAGTAAAGAGAATTAAAACGATAATCGTCAGTGATAAATGAATATCTTATGTATAATAACCGAGAACAATGTAATTAATTACTCATGTTTGTACGTACGTAATTATTGTCAACATTTCTCATTGGCAGTAAGCACTTTGCTTTGCGGTTATGCGTAAGTGCAATTAGCGTCGGCTTTTCTTTATTATGTTTCTATTATAAGTATGTTTGCGATTAAATTATCCGGCGCATTAATCAGTCGTTCCCAAATCGCCTATTAATCACGTTAAAGCATCTGGTTGACAACAAACTGTCAGCCTAAGTAGCGTTTAGTTTATGTTTAGTTTGTGTAAACAATCATTTGCGGATGGCTTGTCTTGTTGGAGCGTTTATTGTTTAACTGTTTATTGTTTATTCTATTTGAGTGACAGATAAGTTTGCGTTGATTACCAAAACGGTTAGAGATAATTAAATTAAATTGTCACTTAAAATTGGAAATTGATAAATTACTTGTTACTTCGATTGTAAAAGGCCCATTGTTTGGAGAGACAATACGGCTTGAAGCCTATAAAGTTTGATTATGAACTAATTTGATAGATTTAATCGGAAAATTTTTTGCTTATTTCCACAAAATGACGATGAATGAATTCATGATTACTAAAAAGTATCTTTCTGAAAAAGCGGCGAGCCGTAAACGTACGAAATAAAATGTATTCGGCCTAGCGTATCAACAATGTCATTAACCCCCGTAGTGTGGCAATCAGAGAGTAAGTGGGAATTTCCGCGTCGTTTGATACAGCTCCCGGCTAAATGTTAAGAGCTCGCCAGTCGAAGTACCGGCCCCTCTATCGCAACATACTGCAAGGAAATGTAGCCAACCTTTTTAGTTCTTGGCAAAATTACCTTTGATTGTTCAATGATTTACCTAATCATACTATTTTCGGGGATCTGAAAAGGGAAATAATAAACCAATTTCAAAACCTATTTTTTTTAATTTACTTAGATGTCATTTTTATGAATTAAGAAAAGCAAGGATAACATAAAATTTGGAAAAATCAGTTACTCTAAAATTTTGTCAATATTTTAAAAAGCTAACGTGTTTTTAAAATCTTGCATCATTATACAGGGTGTCCCAAAAAGTAGTGATGAACGGAAGCTGGGAGGTAGAGGACCTAGAGGGCTATCCGAATCACCCCCATGTATGTAATGCGATTTTTCGTATTTTCGGAGTTATGACGTTTTTTTTCAATTTTGTCACCTATCGCCGAGTACGATGAGATTTTCACTCATGGTGACGTCAATTATTGCGGTAGATGCTTGATTTTTTTTTGTGTGCTAAGCTGAAAGATAGGACAATTCAGTATGGTAACATTTATTATCGTTAGATCTTCGAATGGAATAAAAAAAAAGAATTAAATGCCAAGAAAGATAAAATTACCCAGTATGTTCACAACTTCAAGGGCCCATAAAAAATAAAATCACATAAAAAAAGTTTTCCATTTGGCTTTTAAAAACTTGCTCTATCTATCAGGTAGCTACCCTAAAAATTTCATTTTATTATTCAGAAGGCTTCGATCGAAAAATTGAAATCTAAATTTGGTACGTGCAAAAGTTGAATTAACATTATGATTAATAAAAACAAATTAAAACCAATAAATAGGTGTTTAATTACCAGATTTTTTTTTAAATAACCCCGCTGTTGCTCAATGCAAGTGCGACATCACCGTAAAAAGTTGTCTTTTAAATGCTGAATGCCCTATTATCATTTTTAATGGTTTCTTCTGAATTTCCGGGTTATTTCGTCCAAATTGTGGCATTCTCTCAAGTAGCCGAGGTCTTTTTAGTATCCCCATTGAAACAAATCAATGGGGTTTAGGTCGAGGGACCATGGAGGCCAGGCTTTAAGGCAGGAGTCACCGGCGCATGCGCAGGCTGCAACAACCAATCCATCTTTCAGGGTATCTTTGCCCTTTAGCCTGGCCTCCACGGTCCTCGGACATAAACCCTATTGATTTTTTTCCGTGGGGATACTACAAAGACGAGAGACTGCCACAATTTGGACGAAATTACCCGGAAATTCATAGTAGCAGAAGAAACCATTAAAAATGATAAAAGGGCATTCAGACATTTAAAAGACAACTTTTTACGGTGATGTCGCACTTGCATTGAGCAACAGCGGGGTTATTTTAAAAATTTCTGGTAATTGAACACCTTGTTATTGGTTTTAATTTGTTTTTATTAATCATAATGTTAATTCAATTTTTGCACGTACCAAATTTAGATTTCAATTTTTCGATCGAAGCCTTCTGAATAATAAAATGAAATTTTCAGGGTAGCTACCTGATAGATAGAGCAAGTTTTTAAAAGCCAAAAGGAAAACTTTTTTTATGTGATTTTATTTTTTTACGGGCCCTTGAAGTGGTGAACATACTGGGTAATTTTATCTTTCTTGGCATTTAATTCTTTTTTTTATTCCATTCAAAGATCTAACGATAGTAAAAGTTACCATACTGAATTGTCCTATCTTTTAGCTTCGCACACAAAAAAAATCAAGCATCTACCGCAATAATTGACGTCACCATGAGTGAAAATCTCATCGTACTCGGCGATAGGTGAAAAATTGAAAAAAAACGTCATAACTCCGAAAATACGAAAAATCGCATAACATACATGGGGGTGATTCGGATAGCCCTCTAGGTCTTCTACCTCCCAGCTTCCGTATATCACTACTTTTTGGGACACCCTGTATTATAACTTCTGATAAACAAAAAAAAAAAATCACCGATTAAATTTGTTTATAGTATAAAAACTGAACTAGCTTTTACGGTTTATCAACTATGAACATTATATTATGTGCCTAAAAGGCTAAATGTTCTCAATGTACTGTTACGGTATTGAACAAATGTTGGCAAATCCTTCCAAAGTCTGTGTGTCACGCGTTAATACACAGAACGATAGTTCCGTTTCTATTAATTAAATGCTTCTGTATTGTTGAGCACAGAGGACGAAGATAGTTTTTTAGAATACAAAATTTAATTATGAAATTTTTTCTCATTCCCCATTGTGCACAAAGCGAATATCGTGCATTTTCTCGTTATAATTTAATTTGAAAGGAATTTCAATAGTATAACGAGAAATATAAACATTCATGGAAAAGGTTTCCGTACAGTGATTGATGTATGTCGTTTTACAATAAGCCAAGTTGTGGTGTTATTAGTCAATATATTGTATGTGCCTGTCGTGTGACGTGTTCCAATGCTGGGCAAAGGCCTCTCCAAGGCGCTTCCATGAATGGCGGTCTTGGCTTAATAATAATCACTCATTTGTAAAAAAAAATAGAACGAAAGATCGAATACTTAAACGAAAGTTAAAATTATATGCTTCAATTCAAGGTGGCTAAGTTGCGTAGATAATTATTCAACATTAAAACTTGTGTTTAAAATACTTAAAAACCCATTTAGTGTATTAAATAATTTATTATTAACAAATTTGGGAATGTTAATTCAAAGCTTAAAATTCAAAATTGAAAAGTTTGTGAGGATTGACGGATGGATGGCTGTTTGGACGGATGTTTTGTTACCGTTTCATACAAAAAGTACGAATTGATCTTTATTAAGGAGGGACAGCAGTATGACGCAAATGAAAAGTTATTTGAGCTTTGTCCGAAATAATTAGGTATCTTTTGGGATAAAACCTTAAACTTTTGACATTTGTTTGTATTAATTATCGCGATGGCTGAAAAGTATATGACTTGTTGTTTACATTTGTAATATAATATACCTTAATAGATTAAAGGGAGTTTATTTTGACGAACGGCTAAGGTCACAGAATAAAGTTGCTGTTTATTTTTTAAGAATACATTTTTATGAGTAAACATAATTCCATTGTTTTTCTCATTAATATTTTTAACCAAGTAAATTCTCTGCAATGTTGGCTCTGAAATTATTTATAACGGAAAGTTTCTTACACAGTATCGCGAGCTTTTGAAAGATTAAATATTCTAAAACTACTTAATTAATACTGCTATACAAATTTAAATTAGTTTCCAAAGTTTGTCAACTTTTCATAATTTTTGTGCATGAAGCAAATTTCTTGGTGTAAGTATATTTTTTTAACCATTTACTCAAATTATGTATTAACTTAATATAACTCCAATTTCCAACATCTTTACTATTTCATATGAGGAGAAATTATATCATGACTAGATAATATATATGAAAAAAAAAAAATCTTCCTATACTTAAAAGAGAGTGCTAATAAAAACTTGCAAGAGCCCTCTTAATCCGGCCCTGCCGTGAAATCTCCTGCTTACAAGCTACCTCAATTACAAAATCCATGTTTATAGGTCAAGCAGTTTTCTAGAATTCACGATTTGTCACTGAGTTTTTGAGTATACTTTCACTTTATATGCATACATGTATTAGATAATTTAATGGATACTTTCAAATGCTGAAAAAAACTGTAATAAAATTTATTTTGAATATTTTCCTTACAACGAAGCTTTACGGAAATATCGTAACAAACCAAATAAGTATAATCTAGTAAACGCAACGTTGTCACTTCGATACATAATATTGACTATTGCTTATAAAAGTTATAGAAAGGGTTTACGCTGGCCGTCCGAAGGAATACGAATATCGCGGGCACTCAGCTGAAAGTATTGGAGCCCCTTTAAGTGTCCCACCAAGCTTTAGATATTCACTGCTTTGTGAATCAAACATCGACTTATACGTTTTTCGTATTTTAATGCTCTTTGTGGATGCTCTTTTCCTAAGTGATTTTCGAGTATGGGAAAAATTTAATTCCATATTTTCTTATACTTTGTGCGTTTAGAATTTATGTTGTTTGATATATTTTTGGGTAGAGTATTTTTAAAACAGTCCTTTTATATGCTATAGCTACAATTCTCGGGTTTGCTTGCGATCTACTCCTATAAATAGAACATTAATTGTGCTATTCTACTGTCTTGCTGACTAGACATATCTCTGTGTCGTAGTTAAATACACATTTATTTAGTCCTTCCCGGCCCAAATCTTCAAATTAAATTAATTGAAATTTTCGTATTTATTACATTAAATAGCAGGGTTTGTTTAAGGAATATGAACACACTATTCCAAAAGTTTTGTTTAAGTTATACGTATCTATTGTAGGATATTATTTCAGGCGAAAGCATCATACTTTAAATAGGCGCGTTTTATTTCTAAGATACCTCAATGCAATTACAAAATCCATTGATGTAATTTGTGGAAAATCATAATGAATTCATCCTCACAATTTTTTCATAAAATATTTATTTTACTGAATACACTCAATCTCTGAAAATTATTCATTTAAAATGTTCAAGAGAGCACTTATATTGCATTCAAAAAGCGCTTGCTTCCACAACGGGTTTTTTTAAATCCATTCTATCCATTATATTCGCAACAATTTTTGAATTTAATTTTTCTGTATTTTTGAATGGTACTCGAACTTCTATTCCAATTATTATATCTCTCTTTGCGTTTCCCTTTAATTGCAATTAGTTAGAATTTGAATAGCTAATACTTATATTTCGGTGTAAAAGTAGAGGTAAATCAAAATTTTGCGGCTGTCACATGAACATGATGTTTGTGGTAAGCATTCATAATTACCGGTTAAGTAACAAATGGGAATGGCGTGCAGCTACGTGCGTGGCTTTTCATCGCATGAACAAAGTCACTGCGCAACAAGTGACGTTTCCTTGATCTCCTCTATTCTTTGCTGAAGATTAGCGACTTTTTTCGCAAAACGTGATGTAGTTGCTCTTTAATTATTCAACGAGACTTTATTTACATTAAAGTAATATAAATAATATATTGTTGTCTGATATATTTTTCTATCGCTTCTCGTGTCCTCTTGACAAACTGTTCGTATGAGTTTATTTACTTTCCGCCACTTTTAAATTAGGAAAAGTTGAGCGCATGCGCGGTTTGAGAAAGAGAAGAGGGGAGAAGGACAGACAGTTCTACTCGCTCCGACCAATCGATTAGTCGCATAACGATAGCGACTTGTTAAATGCAGATGTGTCGTGTACACCAACGTCAGTCGGTGAGCAGGGGTCTCCTCGACAACTCGGCTATGGCCTCGGCGTGCCGGCACGCGTCACACCTCGCGGCCCTTTGTAATGACAGAGTTATTAAGCCGGTTTAAACACATCACTATCGAATGTGGCGGGCCGACGTGCTGTGAAACGAAATATAAACTGTTTTATGACTGACGATTATAAACATTGGGACATATGATTTCAGAGCGGGAGATTCGTTTGTGTCTAAATAAGATGAATTTACAAATGAAGTGAACAAAGGATTTTAATTAGAAGGTAAAATTAATTTAAGGAACCAATAATATAATGCATTTACACAAAAAAATCGACTGTTGTTCGTCAACCGCAAAACGGAATTTCATAACAATATTTACTGTAATCGCTGCATTTCATATTGTCTTACAATTTATTTTAATTAGCTTAACATTACACAAGTCAGTTAGTTATTTTTATTTTTATTCTGCGCTAAATTGTCATTTCATGAATACAAAACATAACCAACATAATTATTATGTGTTTGTTAAATTGAAAATTAAAAAAGAAATACTCGAATAGCTTTTATTTATTTATCTATAAATTATTAAAATCATATTATTAAAATCTTCAATTTTTAAATTAATGTTGATCAATTTCCGTTAAATAAATAAACAGAACGGATCTGATATAATTATCCGTAGCGATTTCGTAGCACATTCGTAGACTCGTAACAAGCAAAATTAAGGTTGAAGGTATTAATAAAAGATATCGGCGTCTTCGGAATATTTCGGGTACAGTTGTCACCCAATACGTGATATCTGCGGTTTTATAGTCCCAATGTTATGGAACATTTAACGATCACACGTGAAGCGAGCGTGGATAGATCGCATACTAATGATATTATTGTCAATATATAAATTTTACAGCTAGCAAATTCACATTTTAGCGTTCAGGTGCGCACATTTTCCTCATTTTTAGTGTTTCGCGTGTTTACGACCAGGAATTCAGACAATGAAGTTTTTTATCAGCGTAGCAGGTTATAGGAATTTTTATGATGTGTCAGTGTGCATGTTTACGCTTATTGCTTTACGTGTGATGTTTGTTTTTAATTGAATCCGTCTATTATGACAATAAAACAAGTTTTGATTACTGTACATGGAAATATCAAACATTTTAATTACAAATTCCCTTTATAAGCAATATAAAAAGTTTGTAAATAATTTGCGATTTCTGCCTGGTGAAAAATCGTTATATTATTATCATTATGGCTATTTGATGTCCTAATGGGAAGATTTAGAGTCTGTTACTGGTGGAATAAGGATTTCATATTTACTTTGAACTTTTTCTTGGAAATACTTGGAATATATTTTGGGCAACGTTCTTGGGGTATATTAATGATGACAAAATTGATTGTTTACTTGAAACAGGAGTTTATTCTTATAATGCAATTACAAAACATATGCTATGTACACGTTTATATATGTTTTATACTAATTTTTAAATCACACAAATGTACCACCAAATATACAGACTTATAAAAAATTAAAAATAGGTACCTATGTATAAATGTTGCAATTGTATGTTAATGATAAATCACGTGGATACCAGAAACATATCTCGATTAATTTTTCAACGTCACAACTGTGAAAAACATGATAGAGTACAGTAAGATGTTCTGTTAAAAACCCACAAAATTGCATCCACCAATGTCTGGTAAAAAGTCCGATGGGCTGTAAATAAGCATATTAAATGTACAGCTTTCTCTTATTTCGTTTATCTCGAGTTATACATTTATAAAATCCTTTTGGATGGATATAAATACGATTTCTACACAAATTGTCAATAAAATCCATAGAAAAGTCCAATTATATATCAATTAATAACGTCATCAAACACATTGTATTTCGGTTCATCCCAATTGAAACCAGAGCTAACCATTAGTTCATTAAAATTATGTGCGATTATTACTTAAAGGAATAACTTTCACAAAGTTAATTATATTTTATTCCGAAGACCATTTCACGTTAAATTAGATAAAGACGAGAAAATATTTCGAAGTTATTGCGTATAAAAGCGTTATAATGTTTATCTTTTGGGATAGAATCCTACGGGATTTTTAATGTGGGCTTTGATGGATCGTTTATAAAATAAATATATAATGTTATTTGATTTACTTCAGCTCTTTATTTTGTATCGTATTATAATAAACCGAAATAACTTTTTGTAATATAATTCCCTTTGCAGCGTACTAGGTACTCAATGGGAATTTGATTATGAATGCTTTTTATTATCTACTACCGTATGATAATCCCAATTTATTCAATTTGAAAAGGCTATAATGTTCTCAAGATATTTTTTTTGAGCATGGAAAAAATGTCTAAGAGAATCAGGTTGCTTTTTACTTCATTAGAAAAAAAATACTTTACACTTTTAAGGCATTGATGACGGTCAAGTTAAAAACAAATTATACAAAAACAAAATTTTCTTAAATAAGATTTAGTAAAATTTCCGAAAATATCAATAAATTTTACTTTTAATATTTGTTTTTGTGTTACACAAAAACAAAAAGACGGCAATAGAACCTTGTCTTTTGCTTTTAGAATCCAGTTAAAAAGAGATATTATTTAATTTTTTCTAGATATATTATTTCTGCAGGGTATAATATATTTTATTTTTAATTCCGGGCTCCTGGACAGAGCTCGAAAAAGTAAAATTAAATTACTTAATAGGAATAAAATAGTAGGATGATTAGTTTTTACATAGGAAAGAAAAATATGAAGTGAATCCTGATAAGTAACAGTTGTTGCTTCCATAATATTCGGTTTAAAGTCAACTACAATGGACCTTCACCATAATGCATCTTAGTTATTAGGATACTACTATACGTGGATAAGACACGTAGAGTGTTCAGCAAATCTATGTGCTTAGCCCACCCCTCATATCTGTAACTGACTAGTACTACCGATAAATTCCTGCCTACTCGCGGGTGTAACGAGCCAGTATGAAATTTATCACCTTTAAAACGTCACCGAGAAAAGAATTGGGCGTTAATCTTGTGTGAAAATTCAGGCTGTCGTATGAATTATGAATTTACGTGTTTGTGATTTAATGACGGCTTTGTTTTTGTATTTGGGAAATGAAATGGATATTATTTGAAATTGCGTTGAATACTTGTTTATATTTACGATTTACGCGAAATTGGAACGATTTTTAAAAAGATGATGATATGAATTGCTTTTATATTAAAATAAAAACAACTGAAGATAAACATAGCATTTCAATTTGTTGAATCCCTAGACTGGAGTATTAAATGTACATTAAATTGAAGAATAATAGATTAAAACAGTGTACAAACGGCTGCGCTATTAAAAGAATTGTTATTTTAATATCACAATTTCGAGCGCTATCTTCAGTCTATTTGTTTTTCTTCCTCACTATTTTACAGTTGCGTCTTATATAAAATTCGCTTGTATCTTCAAGTTTCTACGAAACTTAAGCGTAGGAACTAAAAAGAATTCTTTGAATACAAAGAAGTGTCGTGTTGTAAGTTAAAGATAGGTTCTACTACTCTTTTGGACGGGTAGGTTTAAATGCGATTTATTTAATGGCAAATTCGCTTTATTTGAAGATTTCATTTGAAATATAAAAAGCTCATAATTGCTATTCATTTAACTTGCATAAAATATTTTTAGTTATGGTACTGGTTAGACTCATGAACGCTTTGCAGAAGAATTAACATTTTGATCATCCTTATTTTAAGTACTAAGTTTACGAAATAATCATTTAAATTATAATTCATTACGTTAAAAGCATTTTTGGTTTATAGACTTCACAATAATTGTATTACATTCGGTCCAATTGGCTTACAATTACTTTATTTTATTTAATCTGTTAGAATTAAGTATTTAGAAGTAGGTAGTTTGAACTCTGTTGCATGCAAACATGCTGTGCTAAAAGATGCCAGTATAATGCATTGGCTTAATTTTTTTGTCAATATTAAAATAGAGACAGAACCATAATATCTATAACAATATTATGTACGTTTTTTTAGTTTAGGTTAAAATATGATATCCCTACCCTATCCCAAGCCTATGGTATGGCTTCTTACTAAAATATATAATATGTACCTAGTTGTAAAAGTTGTATGTACCGAATAACGCAAAACCAATAGGATTCAGAGGCAATTTGGTACACACATAGCTAAGTTTGTAAGTGTAACCTAGTTGAACATATATTTATATAACAGTTTAACCCAGACGTAGACATAAAGCGCTGAGCTTCTTTCGCCCAAGAATAATGTTAGTCGTTAAACGTAAGAATCCTACACGAAAAAAGTGTCTTACATTTCATGAGTTAAACCTCGTCGTTTTATAGAAATGCCTACCACCAGAGATCAACTTGTAAGACGACTTATTCGTCTCCCGAAAGCTATTGAATTTTTAATATTTTATGGTTCTTATGTATTTCTAATTCATTATTATTTATTGCGAAATCAGTGTTTAAAAATAAATACTATTTACGTTATTCTAAAAAAGGGACTTATGAAAGCAAAAGCGAGCGATTTTTATCAACTATTTCTTAGAATGTTTTATTAGTTACACTATTTTACTGTTATAATTTAATTTCTATGCTTAAATAGTCACCGTAGAGATTTCAATAAAAATAATAATCAGAGTTTGTAAATATAAATAGAGGCTATGAAGTTCTTTTCGAAAAGATAAACAGATATTTATTACCTATTTATATCTTAATTATCGTTAATATTATAAATTATTAATCTTATGTTTTTAATCTGTCAAATCAATATAAATTTCATTATTATCTTTGATATTTATGTATATAGTGCGACATACTGTATTTGAATGAATTGCCATTCTCCATAAAAACAATAATATAGTCTCTAAACGAAATAAAATATCGTCGATATATTAATTATTTATTTATCAGCTATCTATAGTACAAAATCGTTGTAATGAATTGATATTCTATAAGCTATATAATTTTAATCAAGCTCTACTAGGTAATCTACTATATGTATAAAACTATCGGTCCGCCCCGGCTTCGCCCGTGGTACGTTTTTAGCAATAAAAGGTAGCCTATGTTCTTTCTTAGGGTCTGAAGATTATCTGTGCCAAATTTCATCAAAATCGGTCCAGTAGTTTATGCGTGAAAACCATACATACATATATACATACATACAAACCTTTCCTCTTTATAATATTATAGTATAGATATAGTACTTGTAAAATTTATCAAGAAAAGTCTACGATTAAAACATCCCGATTTTGGTTTCTCCGTCTGAAACAAACCTTATCGAATGTTGAATAATATCAATTGTGCCAATGCTACGTATGTGCCCCACTTTAAGTAAACATCTCTATTTTCGTTTAGTGTACGAAAGCAGTCTTGAAGATAATAGTGCAAACGCTTCCTCTGCCCAAGTCAAGCGGGATTATTTACCTGTATCTGATTCTTTGTCTATTTTCGCTCCACAAACTTCGCTTTATTTGCTCCCGGCGATTGGTTCATTCTGCCATAACAAATGTTACTGAGATATTACTCGTTTGCTCGGATTATATTCTTCGGAATTGTTGGCAATTTCTGTTAACACATACGTTAATCTTAACTGTTGATGGTTTACTTAACGATCGCCGTAATTGCAAATGTTTTATTTTTGCGCCCCAATTTATTCTTGATTGGTATTGATATTATTTGTGGAACATTGCGGTGATAGTCTATTAATGTTGTGCTTATGTATATCTAATAGTTTTCAAACATTAATTAAACTGAGCTTTGACGCCCAAAATTAACAAATCGTGTCATTGCAAATAATCTATTTAGTATTATTGATTTGAATGTAATTAAGTGACAAAGATAATTAATTAATATCAAAGGATTTTCCTTATAATCAGAAAATAGAAACGTTTTAAAAGATAAGTAACAAAGATGAATGGCTAAATGCTCCTTCAAGAAACTCACACAAACAAGACAAATAATTAGTATTAAAAATTAAAAACATAATAAAATATATCGACTTGCTAAGGTGCATTGTATATTTTGTGATTAGTATCGGCCATTAAGAAGCCTAGAAACATGTTTGAATATAAATAATTGAATTTTATAACGTGAACATCCTTAGTTATTTGAATTAGTTTTCACTTCAATCTTCATATTATTACAGTTTTGAGATTGAAAGAATCGATCGATATCTTCGATTCTTGATATCTTCTCAATTGTCAAATGTTATATCAGCACAGGGGAACAAAAAGCTAGAAATTTAATGTATCCGACACAATTTGATTAACAAATACTTAACCGAGTTCGATGCCTTGATAGAAGCATTTTCTACATAATATATCTACGTTTAAGTTTATATTTGTTAGCGAAGTTTATCTTATGTAATTCAAGGTATATAGGGTAAGCGAGTTCAGCAAAGAATGCAGGCTAAATTCGTAGGAACGTTGGCAGGTATTTTGTCTTCTAAATGTGTTAGTATTTCCAAATCGTTTCTCGTTATTTACCGAACCAAGTCTACGACAATAACCTCAAATCAAATGCATTACGTTTTAAAGCAATCGACGGAACTTGAACGGATGCAGGAGAACCATAAATCTTGCTAACGTGATAACTTTTATTCCCAATGGATAGTCGCATGTGACGTGGACAAGGCGTTCGCAAAAATATTTTTAAAAGCTTTCTTATGAAGTTAAATATGAAATGATTTTCCGAGGAATCTCTGCATGAACAGAGCTGTAGAGTCCGTTCCATTTTAAGGTATTTTATTAAAAATTTTCATATAACTACTTACAATAAATATGCGTACTTAAAATTTGTTTATATTTCGGTATTTTATAGGTGTGTGAATGCTTTCCTTTATCAGTTCACAGATTTATCTATACATAGAATACTATTCCTGATTGTCTTTTCCATCTTCCTTTAAGATACTGTTTCCTAAAATACGTTCTTTAACATTATACTCATAAGGTCTGAAATGTAAGAGCATTATTCATTATGTCATTATTTTATATCAAGTTAAAATTGAAAAACCTTGAAAGAGGAGGACGGGCGTAAATCTGTTTAATGTGACGACGTGAATAATGTTTCGAACGCGTTGTTCAGAATCACTTATTTACGTCAACGAAGTACTTATAGGATAAGTAATAAGTATATTGTTTTAGAATCGCGCTGGAAAAACCGGTGATATTTTTTACCTTTTCGGTGGCAATATCTTTAGCAGGAAGTATAGGTATATGAAGTTATTTTAGTTTAAGTTATTATACTTATTATTATTTAAATATTTTACATTTATTATTCAAGATAATGTTTTTTGTTATACGAATTGTTCCTCAAGTTTATTAATATTGATTATTGATGATGTATTAATCCTCCTAGGTACTTAAAAAATTAGAATATGTTAAAATTTATTTTCATTTTATATCAGTAATTTACAACATGTCAGCTGATTTAAAAGGTGTACTAGGCGAAGCGTTTTCATATATTTTTGTTTATATCTTTCAAATTAGATTAGAACGCAAATTTGAATTACTTTTAAACTTCCTAAATTCTGTAGCGCATTCTAGCAAATATTATTGCAAATTATATTATCGAGTCAAACTAATCTCTCGTTAATTATAAAGCCACTATTCTTTCGTTATATTCACTTGACATAAATTGCGAAAAGTTATTTAAGAAACGAAGAGTCATCGTTTTAAAAACAATTCCCAATGGGAAAAACGGTTAGTTCAGGCGGCATCTACAGACATGCAACTAACGAAGGCGTTCAAACGTGCCTTTTGGCATATCGCTTGGTCATCTGCACCTCCTCGGTTCAGACTGTATGCCAAAAATTAAATTCTATGAATTCTCTTTTGAAAATTTATTAGTTTCTATACTTTTAATGCCAATGCAGTATAAAATAATTAGGGATTCGTAATTTTATGTTACCTCCTCACCTTTTCTTTTGTAATTTTCTTCAGACAAATTTCTGTCTTTCAGTTCTTATTTGTCTTATTTAAAGGAACATCTTGTGTAGAATACTTACCTATATGTTATGTTAAAGAAACTGCAATATTCTTTTCATCATGTCAGTCCTGAAGAAAAGAAAAGAAACAAGATAAGGGAAGGTAAAAGGGGTGTTAAAACAACGTTACAGCATAAATCCAACAGCTCCTGTAATGGCGGAGATTAAGGATTATATTTCTGCTAAGTAAAAAATGTGGCGTGTCCAATAAAAATAGAAGAAAAGTTTACTAATGTTACGGTTTAGATTTTTCTTGTAGGTATGGATTTTCAGAGTCATCTAAATAATTTAGTTGGAACAAAGTAGAAAGAGCTTTAGAGATTAAACTAATGGATATTTATTTCTTAAAACAGCTACTTTATATTACTTAGAGCGGGTTTAATCGTAAATAACCACGCAGACGTGTTCCTTTTATCACGTTGACTTAAAGGTCAATGAACGCTTTATGAATAAGATTTTTAGATTTCGTTTTGTCAGAATAATGATTAAATTCGGTCTCTTTATTTAGCTCTATTACGACTTTCTACGACCTTTTTACCGCTAAATATTTACTTACCTACTAATTTTGATTTTTGTTCATTAAATCCATATAAGTAAATGTATTAGTTCAGTCATTTACACATCTGCAGTCAATTTGCACAATATTTGATTACATGCTGATTAATCATTCAGTTCTTTATTTACCTCCCTATTAAAATTAGATATTAAAATTTAAAACTTTTTCTATCTCTTATTGTCTCGTTTATAATCTTCTTTTCGAAAACATAATTATAATTGGGGCATTGAAAATAACCTAAGGAGTATTTAATTTACCGGCCGGAATTGACAACTTGAAATCTAGGTTGCGATTTTATTCCAACTATAGTCTCGTGAGAAATTAAAGAGGTCATTATTATACTGTTCAAGATTTTAGTCTTTTGTTGTTAGAATAATAGACAATAACCGTGTACGATATGACTTAAATATAAATATATAGGTACCTGGTACAGGTTATATTATTTACGATCTATTTTCTATAGACTATCATGATATACAAATGATTATTTTATTATAAACTAATTGATGTTTTATACCCTTTCAATATACTTACTTACAAAAAAGTACACCTAAGATGCGAAAATAGCGCACATACAATCTTATGAGCTATAAAACTACCTATCTCATTTACTGATAAAAATACTGAATTGCATAGGTATCGAATTCTACGATTTCAGCTTTGAATTGCTATGAAAAGGAATTAACATTGAGTTGGAAAAAAACTGGTCTACGCTGAATTGCAATTAAAATGTA
Organism: Colias eurytheme; assembly: GCF_061535395.1. NCBI lineage: Eukaryota > Metazoa > Arthropoda > Insecta > Lepidoptera > Pieridae > Colias > Colias eurytheme. Next base: position 6,260,239 of record NC_142983.1, read on the forward strand.
CTTTTTATGAATGTGGATATAATATAAATAGATAATATAAATGAATCGCCAAATCAGCCTTAGTTAAAGCATAGTGCCAAAGCTCATAAGTGCAAAAGCCTAATGACTATAATAGAATGTTGAGGTTAGGAGATAGGCGAGTCCAGCTATAAGCAATAAAGTACAGTTTAAGAGCTCACCACAATGCTACGGCGGAAAAGGGTATGAAAGTGGTATGAAAGGAATAAGCAATCGTGGCCTTAGTGAAGTAAGCAGAACGTTGCCATTTTATCATAGATAATAAACAAACCACAGCGATTTATTTAGTATTTAATAAAAAAAGCTCTTTCAAAACTTTTTCAATTAAATGAACAATAACGGAGGAAATTTGTGTTGTGAAAAGTTGTCCAAGCGGACGTAGAAATGCATAAGAATTTTTTCGCTATCTTTTAATATTTACCCTTTTATTATGAAAGCTTTGGGATACTTTTCATTACTTTAATTATTTGTTTACTTACTGTTAATTAAAAAATAATCAACACATAACAGCTTTGTATTCGTTTTTTAACAAGATAATGCGTTTGTAAACTGTAAATATTATGTGAAATATTTATAATTTAAACCTATACTTTTTGATATTATAAATGCGAAAGTGCATCTGCTTTTTTTTTATTTCGCTTTTTAAAGGAGCGATTTTTATACGTTCTTCGCATGGACACCTGAGAGCCTAGAGAGTGAAATATAGGCTACTTTTTGCCGCTACATATCATTCCTATGAGAATTTTCTTTAACTAGATTATTGAGAAACTATCTTATTAATTATATTATGTTCTAACTGTTTCCCCATTTTCACTTCATTTGAATACTATATTAGATCCATACTAATATTATAAATGCGAAAGTAACTCTGTCTGTCTGTCTGTTACTCAATCACGCCTAAACTACTGAACCAATTTGCATGAAATTTGGTATGGAGATGTTTTGATACCCGAGAAAGGACATAGGCTACCTTTTATTGCGAAATATGTACCACGGGCGAAGCCGGTGCGGACCTCTAGTTACAAATAAATGTAATTGTATTGCAATAACCAGTACGGCCTGCTACACGCACAAACCAGGTGCAAACAATAAATCCCCGCTATATCTGATCATTGACCGATGTTGTTTATTGTTGCAGAAATGGTGATAAATAAAGTGATGTAGCGAGCACGTCACAATGGATCAGTGGGTGACGGCGGCGAGTTCGCTTTTGGCGTTCCTGCTGTACTACAACACGCTGGATGCCGGATTTGTTTACGATGACCGGTATTGTGACTTCGCTTTATAACTTTCTACGATACTACTTCCTAGGATTCTGTATGGAGTTAATTGCACTTGACGTGTGAAAGCGATCTGTACTTGATGTAGAACGTTCTGTATTGTGATGATCCGCTTTATGGCATTGGCAAAATGAATAATATAGCTATTGACTATGCCCATAAATTATAATACACGGGCTCGTTTCGTAAACGCATAATTGTATTAATAAGGTAGTTATGGTTGATCACGCATTGTAATTTTTTAAATGCCTTAGCCCTATACTTAATTAAATCCTAGGTTTATTGCATGTGGTGTGTACACGCAAAACATCTTGTTAAGATTGATATTTTGGCTATGCTAGACAAGATTAAATGATTAAGATAGACTCAATAATAGACAATATTTTTGAATAGGAATATAATTTTGAAAGTGAGCTGAGCTTACATATTTTTAAATAAATTTTAATGAAAATTTGGAATAGTATTTATTAATTCACACAAAACAGCATAAGTACTTATAAATCGTGAAAACAATTCAGCACTAGAATTGTATAAATATCAATCAGAATTTTCAACCTTCGCATAAACTTTGTTACTTACTCGTATAACAAGCTGCCGAATTTCAATATCTATTGAATTGATTCAATATAATATTGTCTCATCAGGTGTGATTCAAAAGTTACGTTATTAGTGAAAGGTCGTAGCTCGTTAAAATGAGTTTAACTTGACTAACAATCATTGTTTTCAGCAGGTTTGTATTGCGACGCTAATTGCCATTGCTAACCTATTGATTTGTGAAATATATTGAATATGAATTTGAAATTTTGAAGGATTTTGATTTCAACAATTTTCAAATCGGCGTAGCATTTGGAGACTAATAGTATTAACAGTAGTTTTTATGTTCACAGGTTGGTTTGTTGTTCAACTTTTACTAAATAATTTTGAATGATTCGTGTAAAATTATTTGGTTAATTTTTTGACCAACGATGAAATGAAAAGTAGGCAATTACCTATTCATTATTTATTATTTAAATGTGCCGCTCGTTTCGTGAATTATATTATATTTTTTTGGGTAAAATCCATAATACTTAATATTAAAAACAACAATGATTCGTAAAATTGTTTGTTATAAACTATATATACCTACTATATATACCTAATAAAATTTTTATTTATAAAATAAAGATACAATTATGAAATAACTGGTATAAGTTTAGTGAAGATTATAAGAACCCGGTGCTTATAACAAGAGTCTTCAATTAATGGGCGTTAGTGAAATCAAATTGCAAGCAAAGCGTCCCTTCTCACGTTATTTTCCTCATTAAATCGAGCTAATCATCGACCAGATCGTTGATTGCATACAAAGATTAACCTTTCATCGAAGTAAAGGTTCACCTTTTGGAGTTAAAATACCGCCCAATAAATTTTTTTATTAAATAAAAATCTGTCAGAAATATTGTTCTGCCTTTGGATTTTATGTAAATTGCTAAAAAAATTAAGGTTTTAATAGAGCAACATTATAAATTATCATTTTTAATTAAATAACAAAATTAATACGACTTTATAGCCGTACAAATAAATTGTAATAAATTGGTAATATTGTAATTACTTCCAATGAGAACTTATGTGTGCCTCTTTAATATCCAATACAGTGCAAATACTTAACCATGCCGGAGTAAATCTTACTAAATAATTCGCACAGCCAAATAGCTTTTAGCAAACCGATTAATTCGTAAAATAGTAATAAATATACGTCTGTCGACGGCTCACTACCGGCAGATGCTATTTGCCTACAGCTTGATACATATTTGAGACGCAGTAAGTGCAACTCCAGGCACGCCTTGACTACATTTGGCTCGTTGATATGCGAAGCTCTGCTTATGCTGAGGTTTACTGCGATGTCGTTGTTCCTCATAATCCGCTTAACTTGCGAGCGGCGCTAGGATTAATGCTTAAGTTGTGGGGTATGGAAGCGATACTCATTTTTTCGACGCTAAAAGTTTTATAATTAAAATAGTAAAATGTTTGCAGTTTTCTTAGTTAAAGGGATTTTCAGTAACAAAAGAGAGGGATCTTATTATTAACGTAATATGTAACAGACTCTATTATTAAGATATAAATTTTATATTCAGTTTTCAATTTAAAACTAAGATTTTCAATTACAATTGAAGCCTAATTGAGTGGTGAGTATTTTAATGGATCCTCTTTTAATATTATAATAAATAATGTTTTGGCGATGGCGAGCTTTTAATAGCTACATAGAGCGAGGTGAATTAATAAAGCAATACAATTACTTACCAAGTTTAATATATCTATACAGTAGGCAGGAAAGTTAATAAGTTTAAGTTTACTATGACAAAAATAAGTAACAGACTGGACAGATTATGCTTCACTCAATCGATTGTCACGTTACGCTAAATTACATCACACAAAACAAACATAGGATACGTATTGATGTAATCACATCTCTTTGTTGTCTCTGCCATCTGACTGATTCTGTAGGAAATAAAAATAAAGTATGTTATTTGTAGTCTATCGACGCAGCGTAGTGAATCGGAGCCGTATTCGCACAATAATAAATTTCTTCCTCTCGTGAACGCTCCGAACGATAATGATGATAGAATCGCTGAACTTTGTCCTGGGCGGTTGCAAGCCACTCTAGTGTTTCGTAATTGAAGGCTTACGTGACGACTGTACGGCGTACGCCACAGCTGCCCGCAACTTTCGATGCCACGAGTTTTATACCATCCCAACTTTATCTCAATCTAAGTTTGGGCCTCGCTGCGAATGAAAATAGTTTTTATTGAAACGATTCTCAGAAATCATACAATGCAGAATATCGTTAAGCTCTTTTAACTTTTAATTCTCGAAAAGGCATTACTAGTTGGTTCAATCTTGGTTGCTATGAAATGTATGCCATTAAAACAACGTTAACTTTGTCGTTTGACTTTACATTAATAAAATGATTTGTTTTTATTCAATGTCACCGAGCTTGGGTTTATGATATAAATAGATAGAAATGGGTCCGTTGGTTTCAAGCTCATTTAAAATAAGTCGACAAGTAACAAAGGCTTTCAGTTTTGATGAGAGAATCGTTTAAGCGTGTCCACCGAAAGCAATTTCTGTTTATCGTTCCATACGACTATTATTATAGTTCTTTCGAACAAAATAAAAGTAATTTACGAACAAAATACTCAGTAAAGTTTTTATGTAAATAAGTGAAGGGAAAGGCGTCTTACTCACAATTTGCAATACAATGGCCAAATGTTAGAGATGATTTTTCCCTCTTCGCATAGTAAGCACGGTTTTGCCCCCATAAAAATATATTATTCAATCGGCTTTTTACTGGCTTTCTATTCGAAATCTAAAATGAAGGGATGAAATGTATAAGGGATCAATAGGTAAAATTATCTCGAAAGGTGAAAAGCAACATACAGTTAGAATATCTTTTAACTCTACAAAGATATGAAGGGTCTCATAATTTAACCACAACTTTTAGCAAATATTGTAATTTACTAAATGTACAAGTAGTCTTAATTATGTGTGGGTATTTAATTCAGATTTGTAGACTTTGCGTTAGTACTGTTGATATCTTGGATTCTGTCACGATGAATGTTTTATGAGCTAAGCTTGAAATAGAATATTTATATCAACAGCACGCACCATAATTAACTAACATTATGAATATTTATTTTTACTCGTATATTAAATTTTGAATTATATTCTTACATAAGGGTTATGTCATGACGTTAGAGTTAAGCCCTATTTGTGGTTTGACGAGGGTTAGTCGTGTCTTTGTATAACTGGAAATAGATCTTAATTAACGAGCATTTTACAAAAATCCTTTATTTTTCTTCCTGAATCAATAGTTTTGTTCGGAACGAAGTTAATTGGAAAAAAGGACACCTAGTCTTAAAACTAATTTAGCCTTATCTATAACCTAGATTAAAGAGGTTCAGAAAATTAAGAAGCGACTTGACATTAATTAAACCTTTAAAGTTCAATAAGACGCTGTGAATCACGAACGGGATACAGAATCCAATAAGCGTCAAATATAGGGGCCGGAAAATCAATCCCTGAAGAAGGATGGGAAACGTATTCCATTATTTAGATGGTATTGCACCGTTGATCGAATAGATTAGATCTGTGGCCTTGTTAATATGCGATATATTCGGGTGTAAAATTAGGGAACATACGTTATTGTCTCGCATGTTTTTCCATGTTAATATTATACGGAGGGAATTTTTTTTATGTTGGTTGAATATGTAATATGAGTCAATAAATTCCGAAACAAAGAACGGATTTTTTAAAAACTTATCCTTTACTTATCACACCAATGAAAGCTGGTGTGGGCGACTAATACTATAAACATAAACATATTGGTCTAAAATGTTTAAACTGATTGCTCGTGTCCTTGATTGGCATGCAATATGTTATTGATTTTGTTATAAACGACCATTGAAATCTAAAATGAAACACTCATTCAATGACAGAATTATAAATAATTCTTTTCTCTACCAGTTTAGAATGTGATTGGTGGGTGGAAAAAGCGTAGCTATCATTTGCAGGATGTTTTTTTGTATCTCTTCATGTTATCTTGGAAAAGGAAAATATTTAAACCGGCGAACTCCGTTTCGCCACCAGAGACACCTTTTCTTTGCTATAAACCTCACGGAGCCCGAGACCTCCAACGAATGCAAAACCGTGAAAATCGGTTCGTGCGTTCTGGAGTTATAGCGTCAGGAAGGAAAACCCGACTTATTTTTATATAGTAGATTACATCGGAATACTTATTTATTGTGCGTATAAATATATTAATACTCTACTTAAAAGTATTAGTCGCAAATGTTATTAATGCCCACAATTTGCCCACAATCTACAAGTGTTACGTATACCCAAAAAACCCAGTGGTCGGCGAACCACTCTCTGTATACGTACGAATTATGTATGTTATTTATTTCGCTCTGCTACCATTACTACAATAGTAATATCAAACCTAGATACATACCTGAGATTACCACGTTGCGTAGAACATAAACTGCACATAATATGTGGTGTGTCGGTCAGTCAAATGTTATAAAAACAATAGGGGCCCCTTGGGGAGGAAAAACTATATTTACGGGAATAATAGATAATAAAAGATAATGCAAAAGAGACAATTTACGATGTGTATTGTCACCACTGCTGCCAGGCACGCTGCGACGCCATTACCGTCGTCCTTCACTTCACAATAAAACTCGCGGTCAGCGCGTGATCACTAATATCAATAAAAAGTACAATTAACAATTCCGCGGGCCGATTCACTAATTTACTACGTGTTCAGCACGTAAAACAATCGACGACACACTCCGATGCGCGCGTAAATAACTTCCGAGATGGCCGATAAAACACTAAATACGCGACTTCACACTAGCGGCGCGGTTGGCGGACACCGATAGACTCCTACAAAAAATTAATATGAATGCAGCTCCCTCACCAGGTGATGTAGTCGACTAGCCAATTGAATACACCGCGGTTCCGCATCAGTGTGACCATAAACTCGAGGTCTATTAACCTGCACACCACCTGCCCATTGATTATCAACATTTTTAACTCCAAATCGATTGTTAACAACAGCGTCCTGCGCCGGAGCAGCCGGCGGAGGCGTCCCGATCCTGTTGCCACAAAGTAAAGAGTGGTGATTACCACCACACTGCTTGCACGGTCGAGAAGAATTGCATTGCGACACGAGGTGGGAACCTAAGCAACCGTAACACCACCTGCGCTATCGCACAATATTACGTCGCGCCTGAAAACGTAATGCCAAAAACTTATAACAATAAACTACACCGTGACCAGGGGCCCTACAATACGAGCAGCAATTGTCCGGCTGCCGGGCCGCAACTACATTGTACACTCGCTGGTCCGGGCGGCGCTCCGCGCGCACCGGCGGCGGCCGGGGCCTCGCGTGGGCCGGGGCCGGCGACGGCGAAGGGACGTTGTCCTGCCTGCGACACTCATCCTCCAAAAAACAAATAAAATCATCAAACGAAGGGAGATGAGTGGAAGAGTCCCCGCCGTATTCCTGTTCGAACCGGTTACGCATATCAACATTTAATTTTTGCAAAACAATATGCAATAAAATAAACGACCAACTGTCTATAGGTAAATTTAAACCTTTCAACGCATTAATCGCCACTAATAAAGGATTTAATAAGTGAGTCCGTAAATTACAATTTTTATTAATATGTGGCAAGTTTAAAATTACCGCAACATGATTATCCGCTAACCGGCGGATGTTTTGATACCGACGCATAAGTAAATCCCGCGCTATGGAATAATTATTATCAATGAGTTCCAAATGTTGGACCAAACCCTTAGCCTCACCGGTGAGACTAGCCAACATATAAGCTAATTTTTGAGCAGGTGTTAAATCACATCTATTATGAACCAAACTATCAAATAAATTAATAAATGCCACCCATTGGCTCAAATCGCCACCAAAATGGGGTAAATCAAGTTTAGGCAACCGACCTATTATTCCACCGGACGTAAATAAATTTTCTTTACATGGTAGATCACCGACAGGCTGGACCGTGGACTTAATTTGTCCCACGGCTTGTCGTATTTGGTCCGCCAAATCCTCAGCCTGATCTACATCCGCACATATTCTATCCATAACCTCTGGTTCTAAACTCAGTGCATGTAATGCCCGATAAGAATTATATAAATCATTCATTTTTTCTTCCAAAACCTCTCCCCGGGACAAAAGTGCCTGAACGCGGTCTTTACGCGATATATTCAAAATGGCCGAACCGAGCCATCGCAATACACCGGCTAACTGCGCCTTGTGAGTAGCGGCCATCTTTAATTATTAACAAAAACTTTCCGTAAACACGAATGAAAAACACAAGTTAAAACCAAATAACCGTATTCGAACAAACAAAGTAACAAAACATCAAATGCACTTATTCGAATATAGAAAGTTCTATTTTTAGAACATAAAAACACAAATTAAAAAACCGTATTGAAATAAACAAACTATCACAATATATCAAATGTACCTATTCGAATCTCGAATGTTCTATTTTTAGAACGCAATTAATCATTCAACACAATATGATGCAATACTTATGACCTTGACCTATATTACGTATAACCTTACAACTTACAAGTAAGTAATGCACCCAGGATTGAAATATTCAACTATTGTTTTAGATTGCCGATATTTCTTACGAAAATTATATGTATGACAATTTAAATACTATAACCGAACATACAAAATACCGTAATGTCATAACCGAACATATAAAATCGTAAATATTATTACCAAAATTTCCGTTTTAACTACGCTGGGCCCTACAACCCAGAGGTCGATGGATTTTTAACCACGCTCTGCTACCAAAATGTTACGTATACCCAAAAAACCCAGTGGTCGGCGAACCACTCTCTGTATACGTACGAATTATGTATGTTATTTATTTCGCTCTGCTACCATTACTACAATAGTAATATCAAACCCAGATACATACCTGAGATTACCACGTTGCGTAGAACATAAACTGCACATAATATGTGGTGTGTCGGTCAGTCAAATGTTATAAAAACAATAGGGGCCCCTTGGGGAGGAAAAACTATATTTACGGGAATAATAGATAATAAAAGATAATGCAAAAGAGACAATCTAATGTGTAGGTACGTCACCACAGTACAGCAGCCATTGCCGTCGTCCTTCACTTGTCACATAAAACTCGCGGTCAGCGCGTGATTAATAATATCAATAAAAAGTACAATTAACAATTCCGCGGGCCGATTTTACTAATTTACTACGTGTTCAGCACGTAAAACAATCGACGACACACTCCGATGCGCGCGTAAATAACTTCCGAGATGGCCGATAAAACACTAAATACACGACTTCACACTAGCGGCGCGGTTGGCGGACCCCGATAGACTGCTATTGAATACATCGCGTTCCGCATCAGTGTGACCATTTAATTATTTTCTATTCCGAACATTCCCCCGTCCCAGTCAGGCAAAACCTGAAATATACGAGGTTCAATATAAAGAACATTTTTTCAATCAGCATTCATTACAGGACAGAACAAAATATTTCATCAAGTCACTTTCATGATTCATATTGGTTAGTGTATTTATGGGAACGTTTTTTAATCAACGTTAATGAAAAAATACACCTACGTGACAGGAGCTCGTTTATTGCAATATTCCCACGAGGCATTTCACGGCGACTGTCACGAATGGCATCAAACTCGAAAATATTTCTATCGTCTTTATGCCTTATTGCATTAACATAAACTCAAACTCAAACTCAAACTCAAACTCAAACATTTATTTATTCAATTAGACTACTTTTAGTAGCACTTTCGAATCGTCATTACATAAGTATTTTTAACATTTACCACCGATTCGGAAAGCAGTATCTATGGAGAAGAACCGGCAAGAAACTCCATAGTTGCTCTTTTAAAATCATATTGTCAATATTACATAATCTGTAACTTAAATCTAACTACATAATATATCATAATATGCCAAAGAACTGTCCTGTGGTTCTTACGCGACAACCCTCCATGGATTTTCATCTTCCATATATTCCTTAATGCTATAATAGGCTCTCTGAACTAATATATTTTTTACATAAGTTTTAAATTTAGCACTACCAAACTCTTTAATATTATGAGGAATTCTATTGTAAAAGCGTATACCTTGACCCATAAATGAATTTTTAACTTTAGCTAATCGGAAAAATGGCATTTCAATTCTATTTCTGTTCCTTGTGCCATAACAGTGTCTATCTCCTACTCTTGTGTGTACGTCGGCATTTTTGTGTACATGCAAAATATTATTAAATATATACTGTGATGGTACAGTAAGGATACCAGTATTCTTAAAGAGATCTCTTAGTGAGTCCCGAGCACGTAAATTATATATAGAGCGAATGGCTCTTTTCTGTAAGATAAATATAGTTTCTATATCTGCTGCCCTGCCCCATAGTAGAATTCCATAGGACATAATACTATGAAAGTAGCTGAAATAAACCAATCTAGCTGTATCTTCATCGGTGAGATGCCTTACCTTTCGGACTGCATATGCTGCTGAACTGAGCTTACCTGCAGCGGTGTTGACATGGGCTCCCCACTGTAGTTTCTCGTCCAATGTTAACCCAAGAAATACAGTCGATTCTGTAGGGTGTAATACCTCCCCGTTCAAGGTAATATTTCTGCTCAACTTTTTAACGTTAGGTAGTAAAAATTCAACACAAGTTGTTTTTTTGGCATTTAATAATAAATTATTAGCAGTAAACCAGTCGGATATGTGTAAAAGAGTACTGTTCACTTCGTCAACATTTGGGTCATGCCTATCCACATTGAATATTAATGAGGTATCATCTGCAAACAGAACTATTTCACACCTATCCTGTAAATAATAAGGTAGATCATTGATATAAACCAAGAACAAGAAGGGTCCTAAAATAGATCCTTGTGGAACACCAATGTTAATTGACGCACCGCTAGAACGTTCTCCATTAACAACTACAGTTTGTATCCTATCATGCAGGTATGAGGCTATGAGGTTCTGAGCTTGTCCTTTAATCCCATAGTGATTAAGTTTACGCAATAATGTACAATGTTCAACGCAGTCAAATGCCTTGGAGAGGTCACAAAATATCCCCAAAGCATTTTTTGAGTTTTCCCATGCCTTATATATATGTGTTAGTAGTGCAACTCCAGCATCTGTGGTTGAGCGCCCCTTTGTGAAACCAAACTGTTTGGTGTGCAGCAAATTATTAGAAGCAAAGTGACTAGTCAATTGGTTTAATATTAACTTTTCGAATACCTTACTTAATGTTGGTAAAATCGAGATAGGTCTATAGTTGTTACAGTCTTCTTGATCGCCTTTCTTAAAAAGAGGTATAACTTTACATAAACCTGTGAAGCTTGAGTTTTCAAACGGTTGTTAGCGTCGTCGCGTTCCTTGATGGAAGTTTGGTGACTTGATTACTTTGGAATATGAACAATCACGCAATCCGTGTCGATTTTATATTTTATACCCACCTAGTAGCAAAAAAATGATCACATTTACCATTTTATTTTTCCTTAACTAACATTTCTTGAAAATACACTTATACATTAGGCATAGAGTATAGTTTGCTGTATTGAAAAGTAAATAATGTAATACAATATCTACCTAATAATACAATAAATTTGATTGAGATAATCCTCCTTTTGTGTTTAACTTTCTTAACTTTGATTTGTTTCTTTTACAGGCGGGCCATTCTTTCCAATCCGGATGTCATCGGACACACTCCGATAAAGTCTTTGTTCGAAAACGACTTTTGGGGAACGCCGCTCACCGATCCGGGATCTCATGGCTCTTATAGGCCATTGTGTGTCGCAACATATCGCCTTAACTACGCCTTTAGTGGCTTTAAGCCATGGAGCTATCACTTTCTCAATATCCTTTTTCATTCCACGGCAACAGCACTCGTAGTAATAACGGCAAAACGCTTGTTACCATCGTATTGTATGAGAGTCGGAACGGTTGTCGCCGGCTTGACCTTCGCAGCTCATCCCATACACACAGAGGCTGTAGCGGGAGTGGTAGGACGAGCAGATTTAGCCGCGTGTAACTTTTTTCTACTGAGCTTTCTTCTCTACACGGAACATTTGAGAATCAGAAATGAGAGCCATCGGCGGAACTGTCGGCACAACTACAAACAAATCGTCCGACCTTTTGAAACCGTAGATCAAAATTTTCGATTAAGTTGTCATGGACTGGTACAACACATATTGATGAATGTGAGAAAATTGCTGAAAGCGAGCAAATCTGGACCATTGAAAGTGTTGAATGTGTGTGAAGTTCACGTTGAATCAGTGCAGCTTAATAAGTGTCATTGCAACGGTTGTGCCAGGGAAGATACTAGTGAATTGTTGCAATGGTGTACTTTAGTGGGAACACTTTTATTTGCGACAGCTGCGACGCTGTGCAAGGAGCCAGCTGTAATGGTTGTGCCTCTATGTATTATATATGACTTTTTAAAGGACATTCGACAGGAAGAGCCGTATTTAAAGGTAAGATATAAAATCCGCCTTTCCTTATTACATTAACGTTCCTTAGATCGTAGATATGTTATATATCTCCAAAAGTAGGTGTCATAAAGCCGTGTGATATCGTATATCGCACTTTGGAATTGAAGGGTTTTGTTACCGGGTTTAAAAGGTCTGGGATATAGATATCCAATTCTTTATTTTCAGAAGTGGCGTCTTATATTATATAATACGTCTAATGATATTTTATTTACTTTTTTTTAAACAAAATAACAAGTACGATGTGTTTAATATCGGCAGCCGTCGCTAGGAAGATTTTGGCTAAAGTAATGAAACAGTAACTACTTACGCAATCCTTCTAATCCAATTTGTATCTCTGAACGTCTTGATTGTTTTGAAGTCGTGGTCAGAAAGTTTGATTAGATGACTGCTTGCAAAGTTTTCTCATCCGACCGACCGTAAAATAATCTGTAACATACGAAAACCCAGATACGAGATCGACTAAGAGGATAATTCATAGTATATAGCATTTGAAAAGATATGTTAGTGATACGTATAATGTTTTATAGATATAGTTTAGAAGGATAGTAAGAATGAGACTATAATAGAAATCTTTTTTAGTATACATGAGCGATCCATAATAGAACCTAAACTACAAACAATGAAATTATTTATTTTACAATCACATAACGTTTACAAGACGACATCGTTCTTTAGATGGTGTTATATGTCGTGGCCATATCGTAGATTTACTCATTTCATGAAGTGATTGATCATTTCGTGACGCATTTTTTCTTCATTATAAGATATCCGCAGTTTCCATAGTAGATACTCGAACCTCTTCGTCGTAAATTCTTTGCTATGACTTTCTTCATATTGTAATTAAACTAATTATGAAGTTTTTAACTGCAAATAGTAAAATTTTCGCCAGTGGCCGCCATCTTATCACATAAACACAGCGCTTGCAGCGCCTCTACCAATAATTAATGTAACAATTTTACGATATGATCAAATAATTTTGATCATTTCATGAAAAAACCGCGCGTTTAGTTGGCCATATCAATAAACGATTTCTTATCATTGATCTGCTCAAACCACACATCATGATGTGGCCAATAGACATTCAACCATTTCACGAAATTTATTTATTTATTTATTTTATCATAACATCAAATTACCATTACAGGCTTAACCTAATGCGGTATTGACTTACACTAAAAACTTTACACAGAAAAACTAAAACTAATAATAAAACAACTTAAACTTACGAACTAGATAGTAATCTAAGGAATAAATTAACACGATAATAATACAATAATTAATAGCTAATAATATACAAAAGAACCTTTACTAATTCACCCAATGGGCACGTAAAAATGTCCACTTTGCCATGGACGTCATTGAGAATGCGTAGTGCTCGCACGAGAGGAGACTTCGCGAGCAGCATGGTTCGCGCCTGAGGTACGTAAAGTAGCGGCGGCCTGTGACGCTTCTCAGTGTACTTGTCCGGCACACATAAAGAGAGGGATTGCAGCATTCCAGGGTTATGTGCAAATCCCCGCAATAATTTAATTAAATACAGCGCAAGGGAAAATTCCCGTCGCACTCTAAGTTCATTGTACCCTACCATACCCAGTATGAATAAGGTAGGATACATTAATGGGTAAAAGGGGTATACCCCGTAAAGTTTAAAATAAAGGTGTCTAACGAATTTATTTTGAACCCGCTCTAACATGACATTATATTTTTCTTCGTGTGAAGACCAAATAATGGAGTTGTGCTCCATGTGGCTGCGTATTAACGCGTTGTATAGCACTTTTACAGTTGCTACATTTGTAAAGTCCCTTACGTGCCGCAGTAGAAACCCAAGATTTTTGTAAGCCTTTTTGCAAATATTTGTGATGTGCTCACGAAACATCAGGTCCGGTGTGAAGTATACTCCTAGATCACGCACCTTATTCACCCGTTGAATAGGTACGGATCCAAGCGAGTAGTTGTAGTGTATACTCTTATTCGCGCGAGTGAAACTGACTACGGAGCATTTAGCTATATTGAAATGTAGCTTGTTTTGCTGACTCCAGCTGAAGATGTTTAGCAAGTCACTTTGTAGACGCTCACAGTCCGTCTCCTCGTTTATTCGGAGAAAAACTTTCAGGTCGTCGGCAAAAAGTAGGCACTGACTGTACTCCAGAACATCCGGTAAGTCGTTAATCATTAGAACGAACTCCAGAGGACCGAGATTGCTGCCTTGACTTACGCCAGACCTTGTAAAGAAGGGCTCGGACTGACTTCTATTGTAAGAAACATACTGCTGCCGGTCCTGCATATACGATGCCCAGAATTGCAAGAGCTTCGGTGTGCATCCTACTTCCGCCAACTTCCTCAATAAGACATCATTGTCGACGGTGTCAAATGCTTTTTGGAAGTCCAGGTATACTACGTCTACCTGTACTCCTGCATCCACCGCCGGAACTAAGTTCGCCATAAGATTGAGTAAGTTAGTGGAAGTACTACGCGCGGGCCGAAACCCATGTTGTGCATCGCACAGCTGCCCCGATACCTGCTCGTACACCCTGTGATGTATAGCGGCCTCAAAAACCTTTGCAGGCGTTGATAGTACTGCAACAGGTCTGTAATCATGTACGCTGGTACACAATTTAGCCTTGGGCACGGGTATCACTCGCGTAGTTTTCCATAGTGTTGGAAATGTATTTACATTCAAACACGTATTGAAAATATGCAACAGTGGCTCAGCCAGCACTCGAGCACAATCTTTAAAAATAAAAGCTGGTATACCATCCGGGCCGGCTGAACGTTTTGGCTTCAACCGTGCTAGCGCCTTCCTCACGTCGGCAATGCTAAGAGCATCTAGACTTATGCGCGCGCTGTTGGCTCCGCACTGACTCGCTACCTGGGTGTCAAGAACTGGTGGCCCTTTGAAATGATCAATCATGTCATGAAATGAGTAAATCTACGATATGACCACGACATATACGACATTTTCGGACGCGGGTTACGATAACGGAGATATTTCGGGCGTGTGGAAGCCGACAGCTAAGTGAGAAATTCGAGCCACATGTAAAAAATTAATTAACTCGGAAGTTAGATGATGGAGGACTGTTTTACCGTTGAGTTAAATTTGACTCCAGTTTTTATTAGCTTTGTGTAATGAATGGTTAAACCAATATATCATATAATTAAAATATAGGTAAAATTTTCAAGTTCGCTTAACATGTAGCATAAAGAACAAAAAAGTAATATTTACAGAAACCTAAGACTGTCTTGCATAAATACAATTAAAATTTAGGAAAATCATAATTGAGAAAGATGGAACCAAAAGAAATTAATTGGTATTTTATTGTCCTAATTGTATGAATAGTCCGGGATACATCGCCCATTTTTGCAAGTGATTACTATCAAGCTAATTTTTCGTGAGTAGCTTTATTTTGATGAGATGCCCAATAATTTCATGTACGAAACTCTCGATTGTGGTAGCTTACAGAGGTAACAAGGATAAAAATTTTTGATTTGACGGTTCTCAAATATTTATTACGCAATTTGTAGGACAATACGTCTGTTGAATTAAATAAGTATTAAATAAGTGAAAATAAAAAAATCTGCTGGTTAGTAATCATTTATGATGACTTCGTTATCGATACACATTGGAAAGGGGGACTCTTTGATCAAACCAAAGATTTTGTAGGACAAATATTTTTTCGAATAATTTAGATTATTATCTTGAGATTGAACAAAAAAAAACATTCAGTTAGTAATTAATATTTGAGAACCATCAAATCAAAATATTTTATCCTTGTTTCCTCTGGTAGCTACCACAATCGAGAGTTTTGTACATGA
The DNA here is from genome assembly GCF_061535395.1 of Colias eurytheme. Lineage (NCBI taxonomy): Eukaryota > Metazoa > Arthropoda > Insecta > Lepidoptera > Pieridae > Colias > Colias eurytheme. The sequence goes on from NC_142983.1 coordinate 6,276,416, forward strand.
AATTATTGGGCATCTCATCAAAATAAAGCTACTTACGAAAAATTAGCTTGATAGTAATCACTTGCAAAAATGGGCGATGTATCCCGGACTAGAACGTTTTGTGTCAATTGTAAAGGAAGGTCAGCAGTCAATTGTTTTTATTTATTTGATTTCCGCTGTATTGTTTTCTTCTGATTGCTCCTTAATTATGTTTATTTAAATATAGGTGATAAAACATCGTTTTATTTTATAATATCCGTATGCATACCGTGCATATTATTAAAATAATTACAATAACAATTGTCCAATTAACATTTTTTTCCATTGGATATAAATAAATACACTTATATGAAATATAAGGCAATAAAAAAATATTTAACTATAAAAAATGATATAGAAATGACCTTAGGGTCACCACGCAAAATTTGTGTAACTATTAAAACGATCGAATAGCAATTAGCTTAGCAAACTTTCAGATACCCTGTAATAACGGAGCCTTCAATTTAACTGTTTGTTTTCGTTATTTAATAGAACCACGTTTAGTTTCTATTAGGGGTTAAGGATCTGCTGAGTCAACAGACTTACAGCAAGTAAAGATAGTTGTGTTTGGTTTTGGTAAACAAATGTTTCAGGCATATGGTTAGAATTACAAAGGACTTCACATAATTTAACAGAAGTGTTTTGTTATACAAAGGAGGGCACTCAGTAGATCACGAAGTCTTAACTACTTATAACTCATAGGAGTTATATAAATTATATGAGCTCGAATTTCATTGTGTGGCACAGAACTTAGGGCGTAATCACTTTTAAATTGTGATTGATGTCTCACAGGATTAATTCATAGTCTCGAAGTGTATGTTGATTACCTACGAGTAGAATTTAAATAACTTTTGTGATTACTAACATTACCCCTAATTTATTTCGTTTTATAGCTTCAATATATTATGTAAAGATTTTGAAAAAGACAAGATCACAACAAGGAAATAAAAATTTAACAAACAAAGGAAGCATAATAAATTTTACGGATGAAAATATACGCAGATATGGAGTAAGAACAATAAATATTAATTGAACTCCAATTTACGCCCTACAATTAAATGATATACGGGTTGCGCGATTGTTTTTCGATACCGAAGCCATTGCATTCTCGAATTAAGTGAGCGGAAGATTGCCATTAAATGAAGCATTACGTGGCGCAAGCAATAAATACATGAAAGAGCACACTTTTATGGCATACCTATTTACCTTACGTTCTCATATTGGAAAACATGTTTTAACCAGAATATTTTATTGCGTATTTATGTTCCTACCTTTAACCCAAATCCTTAAATCTTATATATCACGGAGATTATACGACCCGAACAACAATGCTCTTCTCAACAATTAATACCGCTTTACTTTAGGTACTGACATATTTAATATCGGCTGTATCCCAAAAACTAACGAAATGCGCAAAGCAATATCTTCCCGATTGTTTAATAAAAAATCAATAAAAGAAAGAAAATCTTTATTGGTTTTTTATTACACGACCCGGATTGGAGGTAGCTTGAGATCAGGAACGCAAAGCTCCGTTCATATGTATGATACGTATCAATGAATATATAATAAATATCCGATTTGTTTATTAATAATTTTCGAGTTTACTTCCGAAACGATACAATGCTATAGTCACATTTTATTACCAGTGCCTCCGCAAGTTTATGCGATCTCATGCAATAAAGTGATAAAACAGCTAGCTCGCAGAACGTTACCGAACTCTCTCAGATATATTGGAGAGAACACAATAAAACAACCATTAAAAGCACAAACTTGCCGAATGCTTTGTTTTCTCTTTTTCATATCAGTTCAGACAGGATATGAATTATTTTTAGAAGTTAATATTGTTACGATACAGTATAAATATAAAACGGCAAAGCGAACTGATGTTGAAGATGAAAAGAAATTTTAATAAATCCCGGCAACGTACTCGAATGTAATATGAGAAACATTCACACTTCATTAACGAAAACTTTTTTATATAAAAGCTTTTTACCGTAAATCAAAAATGTTCTGCGATACGGCGTACTAATTTGCATGATATCGTTCTTTCACCAACATAATTGTAAGCGGAGCCAAATGAATATCGATTTAGGGCCGTTTCGCTCACAGCTCATTTACCCTGCATAAAATTAGTAGCTGGACCTTTTCGCGGATGGCGGGCGATATTTCTCCTATCTTGAATACTAAAGCAATTTTCTGTAGCTCTCAACATTAAATTAACATTTGGGCTTTTTCTGCTCTCACTTGGCCCCGGTACTTTACGGTCCCTAGTATATTTCAGCGGTCGCGTAATTTGTGGCTCGTAAATGTTCTGAAATTGGTCATCCCTTTGGTTGAGGTGAATTTATGACCTCCTCGGTCGGCCTGTCGAAAGGGGAATGAATAAGGCCCCCCTAATGGTGAAACGTACCCTTACCATCAATTTGAATGTCCCAAGATTACTGTGGACCAGTGAAACGAGCGTCTGGCCGTGAAATATATCACTAAAGCTATTTTTCATGTTATCCTATCGAGTAAATTGAATTCTTCTCTTTTGAGAGATATTCATCTTTAATAAGGAAAACATTTTCAATCGGATCTATTCAAACGCGCTTTAATGCGTACTTTTTAATATTGAAGATTATATTTTAATACTAATAGACATTTTAAATGCTTTTTAAGGAAATAAAAAATTCCAATTTTATGAATTTTTTCAGACAGTTTTATGTTCTAAATCACAAAAAGTTATAAAACAGTTTTCTCATCGCATACTGTTAAGAATTTCAACGACTGAAAAATAAAAACTCTTCCTTCCGTATACTATAAAACTTATCTAGCGCCTTACTAATTCATTAATGTAAGTCGATCTCTCTCAAATCGTCAATATATAGGTGAACGAAAAACATCTCATCAACAATCTTTTAATGCCTCAGCCCCTGGAATCACAGACACAATAGAAAATCTATTGTGTCGTGGCCCGATCGGGCCGCTCGGTGGTCAAGTTAAAAAGTAAAAACACTTGCATAGTCATCGACAGAATTAAATTTTCTGTCCGATGGTTAAATGACCAGTGACCATAAATAATTCTAATAATTAATTAAAAACTTAAATCGTTTAAACTACTCATTGCAAAAGCAACAAAGTAATGTAGTAGTTATCAAAATACACCCGGAAACAAGAATATGGTTCTAACTCCACGTCTTGAAAGAATAATAGTATTTTCTATTTCGTTAGGCTGGATATTGTATAGTTACGTTCGCTCGGATGCTTGCCAGCTGCGACGCACAAACTCCACTACCGACCGAGATGTAGACTTGAGTGCTGCTGGAATAGTTAAGGATTTGCGTCCTTTAAGTAATTCTGTCGTAATTGGGAACTTCCACAGATTTAGCGCTTGCTCATAAACTAGTATGTAAGAGGTCTGCGAATTAAAATCATTTGCATGTGATGCGTCAAGTGTCAATACGCGTGAACAAGCGTGAACAATAATTGTTTATGTAGAGTTTTTATTTTAGAGAAGTGATGGCTTCCTCTAAGTTTGTGAGAAATATTGAATGAAAAAGTTGCGAAGCAATTCCATAAAGTTAGGTTTATAAGTGAATTTCTAGCAATAAATGAATCAACAACGGAGTATATTTATGCTAATCCACGCTTGAAAACTAGTAAAGAATAAACAATATGTTTTTTCTCTTTAAAATTTGTTTACATAGTTCATAAGGAATTTGAAATTTTACTTATGTTTAATTGATTTCTCTAATATACTAACACATCGATATCTTTTCATTCAGAATTTTCATATCGTCGACACAGGTAGTATGTCCCTACTGATAAATTATCTTCTTTACTTGGCGCACTATTAAAGAAGAGTCAATAATTTACAATCTATGTTGGTATCTCTCTTCCATTTGATCGTTATCTTATGGTCCCCGGTCCTAAATCAAAGAGCTGTGAAGTCTCCCCCATGCTTCCATATTTTCACACCCCAACAACGTCGTATAATAGCTATTGACCAAATTTATAGACTTTCATGTCCCATTTTCTTCTTTATGTCCCGTTTGAATTAGCTAAATATTAGGGAAGAGAAGCCCTGTGATATATCGGTTATAGCTTTAGGAATAACTTTCTTATAAAAGTATAAAGCATCAATGAATTCTATGATATAACGTATGAAGGCTGTAAGCGGTTTCTGATGTGTTAAAATTTATTTATTCTTTGTTACTGAAATGATTCGTAATCCCTAATTGACTTAATAAGAAGTGAACACTTCTAAGAATGCCCTCTAAGATGAAACTAAGTGGCACAAAACACTTTAATACTTTGAAAAGTCATTCGCACACGTATGTTCCCATTCAAAAGGCTGGGAGAAGCTAGCGTGAGCAATCACAAAAGAACGGAAACGAGCAGCGCAGAAACACAGACGTTAATAAACGTCCTTCCTCGATGTCGTACGCCATCGAGTTTTCAAAGAGAGACATTTTTGTTTCATTTAAAAATCAAGTTTCATTTCACCAGGTTGCATCTCTTTGGCATGTATTCAGGTAAATCAAAAGAACATGCCACATTCACGGTATGTACGCATCTTTTGTGCACAAGACTGAATAAACTGTGGGTGGCGTTTAAATTTACTTGTAGTAAATGTAAAATATTCTACTTTATTGCGACGTAGCACATAAAAGTGCTTAGCGATAGAGTATGAAGTGATGTATGCAAATATTTGTCCACGCCCTCGAGTTCAATAATTTATACATAACGCTCTACTCACATTTAAGCGAAGAAAGCTTTGAAAGCATTTGAATAAAAAATTATAAATATGTAGCGAAAAGGCTTATGCAAAAAGCATAACTTTGTGACTTTATTATCGCTTGAATACATCTATAAAGTTTATGCGAATGTTGTATTAAAATAGAATAGTATATGATAGCAAACAATGGGAGCGTTGTTCGACAAAAACTTTTAGAAGCTAGAAGTGAAAGAGTACCGTGAATTCAAAAGTAAGGCGACAGGTGAACTTCGTTCGCGTTCCAGTTGTAAGTTGTCAATACAACAGGCGGGCTTGAAATTTATGGCACTTTGAAGTCTTTAATATTCCTGAACTAGCTACGTATGTTTACTTCTGTTCGATTTATGCTCCTGCCGTTAGGTACATGCCTACGCTCTAAATGTGAAAAATTTAAGCAAATATCAATAGCATAGGATATAATAATTCTTTAAGTTGTTAAACCAGCTCTTCAAAAACTACATCATACACAGATAAATTCGCAACGCAACGCAAATAAAAAATGAGTAAAATAGAAACGATTAGAACGAGTTTCCTTTTACATATATAATAATAATAATAATAAAAGCCTTTATTTGTTCCTTTTCTTACATCTAATTACATTTTATTTTTTTGTTAGTATTGTTAGTATTTACATTATTCTTATTTCTATTACAATTCTATTTTTAAATATTAAATGAAGTGTTTGTAAATAATTAAACAGTATGCAATTAAATATATTATAAAGGACCGCTTTTTGCGGTAAAAGCCTCCTCCAATTTTTTCCACTCATCTCTGTTTTTGGCTACTCTTGTCCATAGGGCACCTGCGTGGTTTTTCAAATCATCACTCCATCTTGCAATTGGTCTCCCTCTTTTCCGCTTTTTATAATAAGGTGTCCAATTAATAACTGTGTGTGACCATCTGTCATCTCTCAATCTGCACAGGTGACCTGCCCACTTCCACTTCATTTTACAGACATACCTTGCTACATCTCGAGCATTCGTTCTTTTTCTTATAACAGTATGTCTTATTCTATCTCTCAGTTTGATATTCATAAAGCTTCGTTCCATACCTCTTTGACAGATGCTAATTCTATTCACATGTTTTTTTGTTAGAGTCCATGTTTGGCATGCATATGTGAGACATGGTGTTAGACATATATCCATCGCTTTGGCTTTTACATATATAGAGTATTAATAATTCCAGTTTTTATACGTAAGAAGTAAAGTAAATGCGGCGGCGGGCGAGTGTTTATATTAAGCCTGTTATGAAACCATCGAACTGAACGTAGTACGCTTTATTAAGCCCTTCAGCGCCAAGAGCTTTCTTTACACAAACCTTTTTAATGCGTTCGCTCGGTAATACCTTCTTAATTAAAATTTCAGGCATTAATATGAGCTTGTTATTATAATATATATATGCAGATAGCAGTTCTGTGTGACTTTGATAGGAAATAATATAAATAACAAACTATAATTTTATTATATGCTGTCCTTTTATGTTAAGTAGCTTTTAGGTAAAAAAATGCAAAATTATTGTTATGATATCACTATGTCTCCTTTCTATGTAAACAGTAAATAGTATTATTTTTATGAATTTTCTCATTACTTTATCAGACAATTATCAGACTTATTATAATTATCAGACTTAGGTATAAGTGTTGAATGAAATTCTTAACCAAGAAATTAAGGTCCTATTGTTATTTCTAATTTATTCATCTATTCTTATTTATTGCTTATAAGACATGAAAGTATATCACAGTAGACACCACTTTCACTCTCACCCTTATTTTAATACCAGTTTACTAAAAATAAAATGTAAAATATTTTGTTCAAAGAAAAATTAATTAACTCAGTACATAGACCGTAAGATTGGATGAGTCAACAAAGCATGTACTTTGTACGTGTCATGGGTGTGTGAGTGTCTTGCCTTTGTTGCTGATTTGTGTGTTACTTTATCATTACACTTAACCTTGTAAACGTGGAGAGAATACCGTAATACGTTTGTCTTAAAGCTTGTGCTCAATTAGCAAAACTACGTAAGCGTTTTTGTACTATAGAATGGAAAGTTGAAACAACGAAGGAAAATAATAGTGGTTAAACTTAAATGTTTAACACGCAGTTAGCGTGTCTCTAGTATCGTAACTATTGATCAAATAACCAATTTGATTGCGTTTTTTAAATGGAACTAATTCCAGGTTGTCAGCTAGTGTAGCTAAGTATTCTAAATGTTGTTTGCATGTATTGTTCAGAAGAATTTTCTTTATTGTTGTGCATACAATTTTATGTTGAAAGTTGGTAATTAATGAAAAGAAACGCGGGTCAAATAATATAATGAACAAAGCGCGTTTTAATTCCGCTGAGAAGTCTATGTTCTATATAGCAGCCTAGCTTTTGCTTTAATAATTTTTAAAACAATGCACTTTTATGAAACTGAAAATTAATAAGCCATTACTGCGGTAGTTCCTAAAAAATATTGGGCTTGCTTTCCTAGTGCGCGCTCAAAGCGTTTCCAATCTTTGTCGGAATTTATTTTTCATATATTTATTTGAAAGCTCAATTAATTGGATGCACGAGCTCTGCGCTCTATCAAATATGCACAAGAGGGCTGTGCACTCCATAGGCGGGACTGAACAATTGTTGTGCATGAAGCCAACTGATGTGAATTAAAAATGAATGCGTAGTTGGAAAGTCGGCAGCGTTCGTGAATATGGAAAATTTTTAAACAAAAGCGGCACGTTTACAACGTCCAGATTAAACATAATTTATGAAGTTGTAAAATAAAGCCCGCACATAGAAATAATATTTTTAAAAAAGAACATACATATTTGCTTTATTGCGCCTGTTTGCTTTTGGACTGAAGGGAAACTTATTATATTACGTTATGCTATTTTATTATTTATGTATGCTTCAATCGGATTAGGTGATATTTACTATTGCCTAGTATAAAAAGAAAAATCTGCATTTGAAATATTTTTACCCGGTTAAATCATGTTTAAAGTAACATTCACAGTTTATAGATGTAAACGCCGGATTGTAAACGCTTGAAATAACAAAATTGTGCGGACTGCTGTCCGTAATTGTTTTACCAGTTATTCGCTGTTAATTCAAAGTCCTTACCTAAATAAAATGAAATTTAGTACAAGCATGTTTTACAGGCTCCCGAGTTCCTTAATCTAAAATCGATAGAAACGACGTCGGACTAACTTGTGAATGGTACCTTAAGTTAAGTGCAGAAGAAACTCGCTTCTTTTCCTTCAACACCTGTGTAACGATACGGCACTATGATAATATTCGTAGTTTTTAGACCCAACACCAAGAGTGAGATAACACCAAATGCCCTTTTCGTTGCTGAAGTTTTATGGGCATTTTTATCTTTTACGATACAGTATATTTTCACATTTTCGTAAATGTCGTTGGTAGTTCACTATCTGTGATAAATGCATGAAAATTTTATGTATTATTGATAATAAATCGCAGAAGAAATAGAAATTGATACTAGAAAAACAAAAACAAATAATTATCACCTTCCTTTCTCCTCCTACGGGGCCACTAACGCTGGATCCTTTTTCTTCAAAGTGTAACTATTGAGCCACCTACAACAATATTATCTAGACATGTGTCTCTCTAGAGTCTAGTACCTACATTACTATTTTGATTTTTGTCATTGTTTACTTTCAATACTAGTTTATTTTGATTAGGTATCTACTCTGAAGATAATTTTATTTATTTTTCTTATTATTTAACAACCTATGCATAACTTTATAACTGATGGTTTTATATCCTGACATTGTTAAAATACTTTTGACAAACAACTGTTTATAAATAGGTACTATAAATACACCAGTTTAATTTTTCAATTATTTGGAAACAATGAATTACAAAATAGACCCCGATGGTACCATGTTATTTAACTATAATTACACTCAATTATTGTTAATGATTACATTGAACGATGCTTTCATTATGGATCACTAATATTAGAAAATTTAATTGTTTAATAATACAACGTCCAATTATAAATATCAAGTTTGTAATTGAAATATTTTGTAGATTTTGATTCAATAGATATTTGCGCGCGGAAAAAGGATCGGAATGGAATCTCGAATTTTAAACGTCACATCGAAGAGTCTAGAATTCAATATTGATTTCAACTTGATAGCTCAAGTCACTTCAGAGAAATAATAATCGTTACCGACAGACGAGCGGCGGACAAGAGAAAAATCTTATATTGCTTCCTCCTCTAAGTAAGTAATTTTATTCTTATGTTGGGCGTGCACTCGTCTTTGTATTTGTATTATGTTTTCATAAGCAGCATTGATTGGTAAAGTACAACGTAAGATTATACAATTTTTAAAATGTTTCGAATCTACTGTTGAAATAAAACAAGTTTAATTAAAATATGTATATTAATTATAATATTAAGTAGGTTATGATTTATAGCATTGAAATTATAACTTCATTTAATATTATTAATTGGATTTACACCATTCACTTTAACATACACATCATACAATTGTGGTTGAATACAAATGCTTTCAAATACTCGCAAGTCAATCTTATTTCTGTGTTCGCAAACACAGAGTTAATCCGGCGCCAAAATTAGATTGTCACACTCCTAGAAATGTGGGTCGTTCAGAAATCTTATTACTTATTGAATAGGTTATAGGCTGAAATAAATTGTTTATAGCGTTCGTTGGAAATTATTGGGTGCCTAAATCTATATAATACTAGCGGCCCGCCCCGGCTTCGCCCGTGGTACATATGAAAAATAGATGTTGGCCGATTCTCAGACTTACCCGATATGCACAGAAAATTTCATGAGAATCGGTCCACCCGTTTCGGAGGAGTATGCAGACTAACATTGTGACACGAGAATTTTATATATAAGATATAAAACTCAAAGGTGACTGATATAGTGATCTATCAACGCACAGCCCAAACCACTGGACGTATCGGGCTGAAATTTGGCATGCAGGTAGATGTTAGGACGTAGGCATCCGCTAAGAAAGGATTTCCCGAAATTCTTGCGGGAACGGGGAAAACGGGGATGTACGTACAAAGTCGTGGGCGGAAGCTAGTTCAATATAAAGCCCTTACAGTATTAACTAAAAGGTTTATTTCAACTCTTTAAGCTTTGTACAAACATTTTAATACAGGTGTTCGTAGATGAGAAACGTTAACCATTTTTTGTTAGGTATAGATGCAGATTTTTTATGTACTCAAGCAACGTTAGGTTAGACCTTGACACTATAATTTCATGGCTGACTTTAGGATCAGGCCAATTTGAATAATTCATGACAGATTATATCGGTTGTAATTCTCGCAACAAACTATATAAATTGACTGGACTAAGCTGAATCGAACCGACGAAATTCAATCGCCAGAAACCAGTGTTACGGATACTACACAATAATAATAATAAGGGCGTAGGGATGTGACGACCCCATCGCCCACGGTTGGAATATCTAATGTTTACGTGACAATAGATATTCCACCCGTGCAATCAGTCAACCCGCAGGACACCTTGTGGCGGGGTGTCGGGGAGTAGCGACCCCGCGGGAACCGAGTGCTCCCGGGGGAGGCCCCTGTCTTCATCTCCGGCTTGCCTTCACCGGCCGGTCGGAGTGAAGCCTGACGAGGACAGGACCCCCACCTCTGGCTTGCCTTCACCGGCCGGCCAGAGTGGAGCCGCGAGAGCTTTTAGCTCGAAGGGTGGATGCGAATCATAAGTGGCGAGTGGGCACGTGATGCTGGACCCTCAGGGAGCGCGTGATCGTAGTTTAAAGTCCAGGGACGTCTCTCCACCCTTAGCTGCTCACAATATGTTGCCCCCTTGTCGCACTATTGCAGCGACTTATTTCGGGGGCCCATACAGTGAGAGGGCGAGTCACCACCTGCCAACATATTTTTACTTTCTTTTAGTAGAAAGGCAGGTGCCATAGTTTCCCATAGTCCCCAATACCAGTCCATTTAGCATCCCAATCCATAGCCCAGTTATTAGATTTCCATACCCTGCAATAGTCCTACATCGGCCGTGGACTGCCCAGGGCTGTATCTCTATAGTGCAGTCATGGGCAGGCTGCGGCTGGTGTCCCATAACACAGTAAAATTCTCGAAAGGGCCTCTGCGTGTTGGATCCGTGTCCCCACGTAAGCCTTCCAAAGATCCGGGTACCGTCCTTCTGGTGGTACCCGAGTATTATGGAACAGAGAAACATAATAATAATCACTCCTTGCCGATTTCGGCTACGGCGACTGCTAATTATTATTGTCAACACGGCGGGTCAGCCCTTTCATGCGCACGTAAATGGCTGATGTAGCCAATTTTTGCTAAAAATGTACGGTCACATTTGGGGCACGTCAAAACACCACCGCAATAATTATAATTGATTGCCGCAGGTGGTCGGGCTTTGAGCTCATCGCGTTTGGCGTCTAGCTCTCTGCAACGTATCTCCTCAAAAGCGTTGATGTTTTGCTTAAGAAGGTGTCTCCATTTAGATCGATCATTAGCCAATGCCTCCCATCTGGAGGAATCGATCCCACATTTTTTCATGTTCCGCTTTAGAACATCCTTGTATCGAAGGAGTTGTCCACCATGTTTTCGCTTACCTTCTCGTAGCTCACAGTAGAATATGCGCTTGGCTACTCTTTCGTCAGGCATCCGGAAAACATGGCCACACCATCGCAGCTGCCGTTGCATCAGGAATGCTTCTATGCCAAAGGTGTTAGTGCGACGAAGTATTTCCGTATTTCTGATCCTATCCGTCCACTTGATGCCTAATATATCCCGCAGGGTCAAGGGTCAATATCAAGGTCACAAGTAGAAGATATGTGACTGCCTAGATATTTAAACTTCTCTACTGGCTTTAGTACGTCTTGGTCAAGATAGATCGTCAAGGGTTGGTTTATTGAACCTGCTGACATAACTTCGGTCTTTCGGACATTAATCTTAAGACCGAACTTGTTGCATGACTCACCAAGACCAGTCATAAGCCCTTGGAGAGAATCAGGGGAGTCAGTAATAAAGCACAAGTCGTCAGCATACATAATCTCAGTTACTTTTTTCCTGAAGCTGTCGTACAGAAAAAATAGCTTCGCAGGTTCCTCTGCCAGGACGAAAACCCAGCTGGGTCTCCGGGAGAAGCTCTTCAGATAACTTAAGAAGACGATTGAGCAAAACTCTAGCAAAGATTTTACCAGGTACCGAGAGGAGCGACACGCCACGGTAGGAGTTGCAGTCAGAACGACTACCTTTGTTTTTGTACAGAGTGCATATACGAGAGACTTTAAAGTCAGGCGGGAGGAGTTCTTCATCCCACATCCGTACAAAAAGTTTCCACATCGCAGTATGCGTCTCCTCGCCACCGTATTTAATCAATTCGCCAGGTATATTGTCCACGCCAACCGCCTTTTTATTGCTTTGACCACTGATAGCTCGAGTTACCTCCTGTAGCGTCGGTGGTTCATCTAGCTTATGAACTTGTGGCAAAGAAGGAAGAGAATTTATGTATTGGAGGTTTAGTGCTCGATCAGTATTGAGCAATTCATTAAAGTATTGTGCCCAACGCCTTAGAATTTCTTCTTTAGCAACAAGGAGCTGAGTGCCATCTTGAGACCTGAGGGGCACGCTGCTTCTAGGTGTTTTTCCTATTAATTTCTTTAGTTCAGCGTAAAATTCCCCTAGCTGATGGGTGCTGGAAAGCCACTGCAAGTATTCCGCTTTACGACACCACCAGTTGTCTTTGGTGTCTCTTGTCAGTTTCCGGAGGTCAGAGCCACTCTTTTTAATTTTTTCCAGTAAATGGTTGTTCCGATGCCTATTATGGTCAAACTGTCTTAGAAGAGTGCGATGGCGACAAAAAGCTTCAGACAATATGGCATCATTTTCGTCAAACCAGTCCTCATTCCTTCGTTTAATGAGACCTAACGCCCGTTCGGCCGTTGTAATAAGGCGCGATGAGAATTTGGTCCAACTAGATAAAAGATCGCCATCATCCTCTGACTGGATATCATCCTTTAATATGTTTACGTACTGTTGACGAACATCAGGATCCCAAAGCTTGTCCACATTTATACCTTTGGGTTTTACTCTGCCGGATCGGCGGGGGTATCGCATGCGAAGCCTTAACTTTGTTATTATTAGTCGGTGGTCTGACCAACAATTAGCACCACGCATTACGCGAGTTATAAGGACCTGGGACATGTCAACTTGCCGTACAATTGTGTAGTCTATCAGATGCCAGTGACGTGATCTAGGGTGCATCCAAGTAGTTTTATATTTGTTTGGGAGCTGGAAGTGCGTATTCGTAATGGCCAGGTTAAACTGTGTACATAAACTCAGCAACAATTGACCGTTGCTGTTCATGTTGCCAATGCCATGTTTCCCTAAAACTTTGGGCCACGCCTCATGATCACAGCCAACCCGAGCATTAAAGTCGCCCATAAGCAAAACTTTTTCTCTTAGACGAATCTTGGCAAGTGTCTGAGCAAGTTCATCATAAAACTTTCCTTTAGTTTCTTCGTCTTTATCCAATGTAGGCGCATATACACATATTATGTTTAGAAAGTTGTTATTATTCAAATGTAAACGTAAAGATATGATGCGATCTGATATGTACACTGGATACTCCTCAAGTCTTTTTGCAATATGGGTTTTTATAGCAAATCCAACGCCAGAGCGTCTGGGTTCAGTAGAAGGGGTCCCTTTCCAGAAGAATTTGTACCCACCGCCTTGTTCTACAAGCTCACCTTCATCAGCTAAGTGTGTTTCACTGAGTGCAGCTATATCCACCTTATAACGGCTGAGTTCGCGAGCTACGACGGCAGTCTTTCTTTCTGGACAGAGATTTACGCCTGAGTCGAGTAAGGTGCGTACATTCCATGCGCCAAATGTCATTAATGATGTTGTAATATGGTTCTTTATTTTTCTTCGACCACGAGAAAAATTGGGATGCCTTGGTAGCCGTGGTTACTACCACCCATCAAGTTGTGGGATAAACACTTTTTTAGGACACCTTTTCTAGTCCCGTCCCCGGCTAAGCGGGGGAAGCAGAGTCTCCCTAAATAGGGCTGCTTCGACACTCGGTACGCTGCCGAACCTGAGCTGTTATCCCAGGTGCAACTACAGGAGCGACCATCATAATCCGAGCCGCCTATGTGCAGGTTTCCGACAAAGCCAGGTATGCATCACAACCTGACCTCTCTACTTCTACCCATCGCCATAGGTCTTTAACATCTCGAAGTCCGTTGAGAATAGCAGTCCATTGCGCTAAAGATATATTAAGGTGCAAGAGTATATGCGCATTTACAATTGCACGCACTCGTCCTCTCCCTTCTGAGCCCAGTGGAACGGAGACCGCTACGACTGGAAAAGAGATTGGATGATGTGTCTGGCCGACGATTTCTTGGCACCTCAACCGTCGCCCTAAGCCTTCCACCTTGCTTTGCTATCTCGCCGAATCCGCCAGGTCCGCTGCATATCTGCTATGGTTGCCTTCAACGCCGAGATAGACTTTGTGCACTGTGCAGGAGGTGTCTGCGATTTAGACCTTAACAAGGTCCCCCTCATCCAGGTTTAGCCCGCGAGCCAACGCGGTTTTCCGGGGTGTGGCCGCTGCATGCACTACAGCTACTTGGAGCCACTGGTGAGAGGATTATGGAACATCTACGGTTTTTGGAGAACTATACCCTCACAAAAGGGTGGCTTATAGTACTTCCAATGTCCAATGAGCCTACCGTAAAATGCCCCATTACACCCCCACAAAAAAAACTACACAATATTTGTTTGTATAACTGGATATTGGACCACGTACATTGAGTTTTAGAGAGGCGTCCCAAAAATTTATGATCAATATTCGCATTAATGAAGGAGCAAACTAAATTTAATATCTGCAAAAAATGCAAACGAGTAAAATGTTTACGACTACGAAAATCTTCGACATGAAATAATTTACCTGTTCTAAAATATGGATGGAGTTTTAGTATTCTAGTGCAGTTTTAAATCAGTCCATAAACATTTATTATATTATAAGGCGATTCTAAATTTTTAGGTCACGATGCGTAGTCTACGACTGATATAGAATGAATAAAAATGTTATTCATTTCGTAGTTTCTCTCTCAGATATGAAAATTTATTTCGATTTATTGCATCTAGTATATAACTTTCGTTCATGCTTTCATTTTAGTTCCTACCCATAAGTTTCTTGGTGAAACTTGTTCAATCTACAGTTTTTGTATTTACCTAATAACATTTACCGGGAAAGCACTTACTGAAAACTTTTCTCAATACATTAAGAAAATCGTTACTTCTTGTTAAAAGAAATCGCTGACTTCAACAATTCTTCTGTAACAGTAAGTGCAGCGCATTCCCAATCTATTTGAAGCGTCATTCCAAACGATCGCCTAGTTTTCTTTTTAAATAAATTTTAAAGGTTCAATGTAGAAAGCAATTATCGCATGATGTTAGTTATGAAAGTTGTTGCTGATGTGGTATGAAAATTAATTGCGGTATCGGTGTTTAATCATATATAATGAATTTAATTATCGTTGCATTTTTGTTAAATAAATCTGTTTTAATTTCAAGGTTCCATAATTGTATTTTAATTCTTGTATAAACAACATTGGAAAATACCGAAAATCGAGTATTTTCCAATGTTGTTTATCCCACTGATAGATGTCAGCTTCTAATGCGAGTTTGCAGTAAAGTGCGAGTTAGGATAAATATACTGGCTGAAATGTCTCTATCTACCTCCCCAGTAACGTTGAAATGTGTCCAAATTTGTAAGGACAAATACCATAGTAAGATAGAAGAGAGCTGCCATTATACCCTCTGCAAAATTGGTAAATGATAAAACAAAGCAGCAAAAATTTATGTTTATACCTTTTTAAGCTGGATTCAACTACGAACACGATAATATTTTTCATTCGTTATTTTTGTTATTTAAAGTATTTTACTGTAAATACTTCATGTGGAAAACCTTTTTTACCTAGTCCACTAAAAACAAATGTATGCGATCATTTGTTTCTACAATAGGGAAAGTTGAGGGTTATTCTTTTTAGGTTAAGCATAATAACAATAAACTACCCGTCCGTACCCTTGAAAGCCTTACAACTTGTACCGTGTACATTGGTCTTACAATTTGTATAGAAACCAATAAGATTTTTAGCTAAAAATATAATATTGATACGAATAATTTATAATAGAGCTATCTCGGTAAAAAATAAGATTATTTTCGTCACTTTCTGCTTTAAATAAAGTCTTTGTATTTGTTTAAATGTAAATGTTAAATTTTCCGAATACGATTCATTGATAAAGATTATATATTGTATTGTGTTTGTTTAAGTTTTTCATTATGAAACAGAACCATAATGAGTAAAAGTGAATAGTGAAGAAAATGACCATAGACAATATCGTCATTTGTAATTTATGATAATCTATGTAAGTCTCAATTATGTATTGAAAAACATTACCCTCCCTAGTTTCAGTTGCAATTGGATAGATATGACAATTGAATCGAAATTATTTCATTTCGTATCGAGTGGAAAATTATGTAAATTTATTTAATACGTTGAATTGGTTAAATGAAATTATTTGCGTGACACATTTATTGTTCTTTTATACTAATTTTGAAATCATTATTGCGTTGTAAGTCTAATTTGAATACGTAAATTGCAGGTTTAATTATACAAGGTTGACTTCAAATATAGTTTTAAATTATTCATTTGTGTTTTCATTATTTTAATACGTGTTTTGTACATACTAGTGCAGGAATTTCAATAATGATATTTATCAAAGGGGGCCTAAGGTATGATAATTTCTCAAACTTATATTAAATTTTTTGGGTTTTATGTTTATTGACACAATAACCATCTATATTAAAACATGTTCCCGAAATCCTTTATTGCAGTTACACGTATACGACGCGGGAATTCACATTTCACATGAACTGAATAAGAAAGCATTTCTTAGAAATATAAACTGTTTTACGAGACATCGTAACAACTCGAAGGCACAGATATTTGTATTAAAATGTTATAAGCGTGTCAAGACGTTTTTGTTTTGTGGCAGTCTCGCCAACAATCGCGAAGAATAAGATCGTATTGCGAGTCAACTAACAACCAGTCTGAGATATTATGTTACAATTTATTTTATCTTCATAAGGAAAAAAAAAATTAAATCTGCCTCGTCGACTGAAGATCACCAAGCGATGTTTACATAATATTTGCTTTTTATTCTTTTGATTAAAAGGCTTATGGATGTGACATCTGTATTTTCTTATATTGTATTCATATCGGAACACGTTCACAGATATGGTTATTTTTGATCAAGTTTATTATGATTCCTGAAACTAACTTCTAATAAATATTAATTAGCTATATCCAAACGCTACTAAATGAAGCCTTTATGTAAGGTAGAGTTGTTAAAGACACACAAGTCCATAATTTTCCAACGATTTATTGAATTGTTTAATTTTGAAATGTTAAAATTTAATCAATTAGCAATTAATTAATAATTATATAAAACTAGCGGTCCGCCCCGGCTTCGCCCGTGGTACATAATATTTACGTTTTCTCTACATAAAAACCATCCTCGTACTTCAAGGAATATAATAAAAAAAGAATTATCGAAATCGGTTCAGCCGTTCTCGAGTTATGCGCTTACCAACACATTTTGCGATTCATTTTTATATATAAGATTACGTCAATCGATTAATAATTATTGCACCCGATTGCAAATGTAATACTATGACTAAATATTTTGTATCTCTATTATTTAATCGTATGAATTATAATATTGTGTTCGTAAGTACTGATTCATTAGGTATTATATGGACGAGCACTCTTACGTCCTACACTGAATACTTTCAAGTTTGTCTATAAAAGTTACTCCTCATAGATTATTCAACTTTAAAATAGGAAAGAATAGATGAAATACAATTACTTAAACACAGGTCCCGAGTCCCGACAGACGTACTATTTCACTCTCGCGTGCTATCGTAATACGTTTTCTGTTCTCGTCACTCTCCTTGCCCTCCCCCCCGCGCCCCGGGAACCACCTCTCCACCCCTCTGGCTCCAACTGTCAGTGCCACCAACAATGACCTCCTATTTCAGAGGGAATTGCTCAAATACGGAACTGAACTAGCACGGAATAGCTTTGGTATTTTATTATAATGTTCCATATCACACACCGCTTAATACGAGATTTTGAGTGGAATTAGAAATTGCTAAGATTTATATGATTGACGAAAATAGCTATCGAAATACAACGTCCATAAACATATGTAATAAATAACCAGTTACCGTGATATTTGTTAATCTCAAATACATTTTAAACCCTTTATTAGATTAATGAAAATTTGTATACAACTGTTATTGTTTGGCCTCGAATGAATTTTTCAGGAGCCGAATACCGAGGGTTGAGTGTAATTTTGTTTGTATAGAGGAATTGATTGCGCTTTCGAGAAAACTTTCCGAGGCTATCACTTCCGTGAGTTAAATGTTTGTTCAAATATTTACGACGGCGATGCACAAATTCGACGATTTATTTCACTAAAAATTGAACTTAAAGACGTTTTATCTGTTTAAGAATTTATTACATGTGTTTCAATAATGGGGCTATCTATTTATACGTTATAATATGTTAAACTTTGCGTTATTTTATACATTATGTAATATATTCCGTAACTTAACTTATTATTTACTACTTAATTCATTATATCAGACCAATTTAGAATAAAATGACGCTGTTAAGTTTTATATACCTACAAGATCATTTCACATGAAAACTTTAATTTCGTTTATCAGCAACATAGCCTCGTTATCCTGATTGACAGTTTTAACAAAACAAAGTTGTTTCCTATGAGAGAGACCATAGCTGAAATAATTATTTATTTAAAGGCAACTTCCAATATCATTATAAATTATAATATTGATGTGCAGTTAAGCACCAATTAAATTTATAATGTGTGTGCATTTTGTATCATTTAATATTTATTTAACTTAAACAAATATGTAATATATTTTCCATTCTATATATTATATCTTTATATGATTTAATTTTTACGGATAAATGTAAAATTTCAATACATAGCTAAAAAGAGAGCGTTTTTTCTGGGGTCTATCGAATAAACTTTATGATTACCTATAGGTTGGTTCAAATGCGGGACCGTTCTATCAATGAAAAGAATGAGCAGTCCTCTTAATTTTGTTTTATAGTTAATAGTACAGAAATATGCTGTGATTGATTATGAGTTTATGATTATAAAGAAAGCATGTATCGGAACTGAACTACTATACTGAAAATGTTTTTATTTTTGTACGACGATATGATATGGAAGTTAGTTAAAAAACATAATGTAATAAATATTATATCATCAACATTAACAGAAAGTGTCTGTTGATAAATCATTATAACTTTAATATCATATTTATATTTTATATGACTTATATTTAATAATAGTATCTTTTAGCTATTTTCTTATCATGATACATTTTATAAGGTAAATAAAAGGGTAGGAAACATAAAGTTATAGACCATTATTATGCGATAATTTAATGATCGCGTTACAGGAATTTAAATTTAATTTTTTTTTGAAATATTACTCTTGTTTAAATGGTAAGGTTAAGTAACTGATTACTTTAATAAAAAGAACTTTAAAATGTTTAAATGAGAAACCTTGTAATTTATACACTTTTTATAGGCTTGCATGAATGTGGGCCAATTATTTATCGTTGACAATTATAAATTATATTTTAGATTAGTCATGAGCAACAAATATAACCTTATAAAATGGGTTTTTTACTAGGTAACGACGAAAACGAAATGTAAAGGAAAATGACAAGCTGTATTTTTTAAGCAAAAAAAAATAATAATTTGTTGTTTTCCAATGGCGCAGTGAAACGAGGCGGCGAGGAAAATCGTCTAAAAACCTTTTCTCATAATATCCTACAAAATAAAATAGAAACAACTTCTCGGTGCGAATATGACTTTAATGTTTAAAAACATATTCTTCTAAACATCTACATATAATTTAATTATCAATACGCTGCCTGAGTTGCTTTCAATGACACACACTGCGTCTACCAACCTACATCTACCAAGGTGTGATATAACTACTATAATAATATTACATACCTAGTGACAATGAAAAAAAAATGGTTGAATAAAATAAGAGCCATATGATTATATATTAATAGGCTTGAGACGAGTTTCAAAGGCTTCAAGAATAATAATGTTAATAACAACGCACGTCGCTATCTGCAAATGTGAGGTTGTAGTTGAATCTTTAAGCATCTACGGAGTGCTTGGGAAATGTGTAAGGAATGTTAAGGCAGTACTTTAAAAATGTCATTTAGTTCTCTTTGAGCGTTGTCTCTTAAGTCGCGAACAGGCTAAGTACACGTCTCTCACCTGACCTATATACCTTGGGCTCATTATAACATTAATTATATTTAGTGCCTTTTCCATTCACTCTGAATATGATTATATATTAATAGGCTTGAGACGAGTTTCAAAGGCTTCAAGAATAATAATGTTAATAACAACGCACGTCGCTATCTGCAAATGTGAGGTTGTAGTTGAATCTTTAAGCATCTACGGAGTGCTTGGGAAATGTGTAAGGAATGTTAAGGCAGTACTTTAAAAATGTCATTTAGTTCTCTTTGAGCGTTGTCTCTTAAGTCGCGAACAGGCTAAGTACACGTCTCTCACCTGACCTATATACCTTGGGCTCATTATAACATTAATTATATTTAGTGCCTTTTCCATTCACTCTGAGACTTTTCTTGTGATACTGCTATTAATAGAAAAGTTCTATATACGGAACCTCATAGAAGGTTGTATTAACTAAGAGTTATCCTTATATTTATAACAATGATTTTACTTTTATGGTATAAGTTTTGTTCATTCTTAAAAAACGATACACGATATCGATATAAACGAACACGAATATACATATAATATCAACTAATGTTTTTATATTACCTTAAAATATTTAAATGTTGATGGAGCTTACAATGTTGCAATGCCCATAATATTATAAGATTACTATTATTTCTTATTCAAATAAAAGATAACATATACAAAATTAAAAATAACTGAGTTCTACTTGGCAACAATTTATAAAAATATATGCACACATTATATTGTGACAAATAAGTGTGTCAAATGCAAGCTATTTCTTTTCACGAAGAAATAAATACTTATGTATAAACACGCAAGTGCAAAAAGCACACATTATGTGTAGTTACGATGACGACTTAATCACTAACTGCCACTCTGTAGTTATCGATAAGATTGTTGTTGAAAAGTTACAGCTAAAAACAATATACAACGATTTTATGGGCTACACAATGATTCATGAAAATATGCGTCAATATGTTACTGTTAAATGAAATAATAAAAACAAGCGCGATCGTGTTTTAGCAAATATTTCTGCTGTATGCGTAAATAAAAATGTAATTCGTATATATTTTTATATGTAAAATTTTGTCAAGTAGTTTGCCTAAAACACTACTTTTAAATACTTATAAACGTTGGTAGGTTCAAGTTTTATTTTTCGTGTAAAATTATGTACGTTAGGAAGACAAGAGAAATAAAATATATTTTACATTAAAGATAAAACTGAAAAATCATTAACGAAATTAAAATTATTAACGCTTTTATTACACAAAAAAGTCTGTCTACATAATATGCACAAGCTTTTGGTATTATTATAACATCAGTTAGAAATTAACACGCAATAGTTCTCGTAGCACACCAAAAGCTCAAAAAATAAAAAGTACATTTATGAAAATTGATAAAACTAGTACTGATGTCATTTCACTTCAATAATTACTATTAACGATCCTTCTGAGAATGTTGTACAACTATAAATAGAACAAAACAAAAACATAAGGATTTTAACATCAAGATAACAAGTAAACGTACATGTTAACGGTCTGTAAGCACGAAACTTTCACCACTATTTTAATCTATTATTAAGAATCTTTTATAATTACTAAAATTAACAAGGCTGGGTCTTTTGGGGAAATTTATATTCTGAATGTTAAATATTTTGTTGTTGGTTAACTGATATTTGTGATTTGTAAGTCAATATATTTTCAAATTCGGCGAATCTGGTTACATTATTATTATTAACTAGCTGTGCCCGCGACTTCGTCCGCGTGGAATAGTGACTGTATAGTAGTTACTACTTAATTTTTGAAGTGAAAACTTCTTTAGCGGCGTTGAGCACTTTTTCTGTAATGAGTATAAAATCTTAAACTCGCGTCAGGACACGTGACCTGATCGAAAAAGCGTAAGACGAATACCATTCCAAAATATCAAACATGCTCAACGTTAATAATCAAGTATTCACTTCTGCCGGCACTCCCGGAGTGCAACCCGTCTTTTTTATTGAATTGAAAGGAAAAACACGTACTACCATAAATAATACAAAGAACTGTTAGTAAAATTTATTACTAAACTGAGCTAAAAAATAAAAAAATAAATACCAAATAAATATAAAAAATAAATATAAAATTTTCATCCAGTCGCAATTTAACAAAATAGTGCTAAACACAATTAGAATAAAATATTAAAATTTCCTGTCGTTCTGGTGCTTAGAATTTTTTTTGAGATCAATGAATGAAAAAATAGATTTTTCGTAGAAACGGTAGCTCCTAGAAAATCGAAAAAAATCTATTTTTTTATTAATTGACCTCGAAATTTTTTTCTTCCGAGTACCAGTATGACGGGAAATTTTAATATTTTATTTTGAACGAATTTGGTCTGGATGAGAATTTTGGTCGTTGTCGTCGTCGTAATTTTGGTAGTGTGACCGAACTATTACTAAAATGTGATGAGCTTATGTCAATAATAATTAGCGATAGCAGTTTCTATTCCTTAGCGTTTATTCTAATCTCTGCCGTCTCGGCCTGCAGATCTTTCCTGTCTCACGCCTGTAGTAACTAAACCGTTTAGACCGTGCAATAAAAATTAATAAATACCATTTTAAATATTTATAAAAATAAAAAACAAAGTCGTCGGAGCTGCATCATTTATTATTTTTTTTATAATGGTACTTAATTTTAAAGATCGTCGGGAAGTTTGTAAAATTATTATTTATTACTTTACATTCGTTGCGTTGGTTTTTAAAGGAAAAAAAATTGCCAAGGGCCAGGCCTATGTGGCTTTGAGTAGAGTTCAAAATTTCCAGTGTGTGGCTATCCTCTCGCTCCCATATCCCCCTCTTCTTTAATAGACTTTCAACCCATTCCCTTTCCACCCCTAGTAAATGGGATAACCGATTTTGATGTAAACCATATTATCTAATTGTACCTATATGTACACGTCATATCCTGTCGTTTGATGCTCCATTTGGTTTATTTATCTAACCACTGTCACCCCTAAAGTGCTCTATATGTAATAAACGGATGAACCGATTTCGATAAAACATTATTAATTGTAATTCACACGTTGCTCTTTCATATTTTGATATATCTACCGCTTGAGTATATTATTTGACAACATTCCATTATTGTTCATTCCCACTTTTACCGCTGTAATCTAATAGAAGCTGTAATGGATAAACCGAATAGGATAAAAATATAACTAATATTTTTTCCCACATTCCCACTTTTACCCCTATAAAGGTATAATAAATGGATGAACCAATTTTGATACACTTTATCTAAGAACCAGCGTCGGAAAATATGCTGCCTAACATCAAAACCGCATCTAATTCGGATTACACACACAAACACACACACACATAGCGGTCAAACACTTATCACCCATCTTTTTGCGTCGGGGGTTAAAAATATAATACGACATAATTTAAAGGACATTTTATGTAGAAAATTTACCTAGAAGTAAGCATAATTCTAATTTGACCCCTCCCCCTACTACCTCAGCTTAAGTTAAATTTTTAACTACAGTTTTGGGTTTGGGATCGATTTAATAATTTAACCCCTGCTATTTTTTTTTACATATTTTCATTGTACAGACATCACTTTTCTAGAATTTTATTATATGTATTGATGATTGATGATTAATGATTGACCACGCGCAAGGTTACTAATTTCCACTACATCCTCACGCAAATCGTCAAATTTTATTAACATTGAATCTTTTAATAAAAAAAAATCAAAAGATAACTGTACCTTATTTTATTAAAAAGCTACTACCAAATAAAGTTTTATCAAGAACTAAAGTGGCCTTCTTTGGGCGTTTAATATAGTCTTGTAAAAGATATACCTACATAAAAATAAAATTTCATCATTTTCTTATTTTGTCATACTTAACTTTAACTAATTAAAAACATGAGTCTAACTATATAATTATAATTATAAAGAATAAAATATACAAAAGCTACAACTTACCTTTTGTGGGAACGCAAGAAGGCGAAAATTAAAAAAAAAGCCGAAGAGTTATAACAATGTAACGAATGAACACAATCACTGTTATCTACTATTACCTATATTAACTGTAATGGTGTCTTGTTTGACATCAAATAATAAACATCTACCCTCACTTATAAAAATTTAGTACATATATTCACATGAAATATAAGCGCACCTGAAATGGACTCTGGGAAGATATGAATTATTTATTTAACTTTAAAAAAAAAACAACTTCACCAACATCATAATATTTAAATTATGAATTTCCAAGAAGCGTTAATATTATGTAAATTGATTTGATTTTAATGAAATCTCATAGATGGCGCTGTTTTAAATTTGTCTTTATACTACTAAGATTCATTATACTGTTTCTCTGCCAAAATTACTTAAATGACGTAGTTTTTATAGTGTAAAGGTAGACAATAGCATGGCTTACTCAAAAACAACATTTAAACATGAGTCTTTAGATTGTACGCTATCGTAGTACAGAGAATACGTAAGAAGAATAAAGGTTCACAGCTCCTCCCCCGCAGGTGATAGCTTGATAATATGTAGCCTATAGCCTGACCCGACCTGTTAGTAATATTCATGCAAAATTTGAAGTCAATCTATGCAGTACTTTTCGAGATTAGCCCGGTCAAACATACAGACAAACAGACAAACAGACAAACCGACAAACAGACAAACAGACAAAAATTCTAAAAACTATGTTTTTGGCTTCTATATCGATTATAGATCATGGATTATGTATTCTTTTAAAAAAATATTCAATGTACAGTTTTGACTTTCCTACGATTTTATTATATGTATAGAATGTATTGATGATTGATGATTAATGATTGACCACGCGCAAGGTTACTAATTTCCACTACATCCTCACGCAAATCGTCAAATTTTATTAACATTGAATCTTTTAATAAAAAAAAATCAAAAGATAACTGTACCTTATTTTATTAAAAAGCTACTACCAAATAAAGTTTTATCAAGAACTAAAGTGGCCTTCTTTGGGCGTTTAATATAGTCTTGTAAAAGATATACCTACATAAAAATAAAATTTCATCATTTTCTTATTTTGTCATACTTAACTTTAACTAATTAAAAACATGAGTCTAACTATATAATTATAATTATAAAGAATAAAATATACAAAAGCTACAACTTACCTTTTGTGGGAACGCAAGAAGGCGAAAATTAAAAAAAAAGCCGAAGAGTTATAACAATGTAACGAATGAACACAATCACTGTTATCTACTATTACCTATATTAACTGTAATGGTGTCTTGTTTGACATCAAATAATAAACATCTACCCTCACTTATAAAAATTTAGTACATATATTCACATGAAATATAAGCGCACCTGAAATGGACTCTGGGAAGATATGAATTATTTATTTAACTTTAAAAAAAAAACAACTTCACCAACATCATAATATTTAAATTATGAATTTCCAAGAAGCGTTAATATTATGTAAATTGATTTGATTTTAATGAAATCTCATAGATGGCGCTGTTTTAAATTTGTCTTTATACTACTAAGATTCATTATACTGTTTCTCTGCCAAAATTACTTAAATGACGTAGTTTTTATAGTGTAAAGGTAGACAATAGCATGGCTTACTCAAAAACAACATTTAAACATGAGTCTTTAGATTGTACGCTATCGTAGTACAGAGAATACGTAAGAAGAATAAAGGTTCACAGCTCCTCCCCCGCAGGTGATAGCTTGATAATATGTAGCCTATAGCCTGACCCGACCTGTTAGTAATATTCATGCAAAATTTGAAGTCAATCTATGCAGTACTTTTCGAGATTAGCCCGGTCAAACATACAGACAAACAGACAAACAGACAAACCGACAAACAGACAAACAGACAAAAATTCTAAAAACTATGTTTTTGGCTTCTATATCGATTATAGATCATGGATTATGTATTCTTTTAAAAAAATATTCAATGTACAGTTTTGACTTTCCTACGATTTTATTATATGTATAGACAATACACACTAATTTATACCCCTATTAAGTATTATAATTTCAACTCATCAAAACGGCAACATTGTATCGCGTCGATTGGTAAAGAGAAGTTGTAAATATCAGTTATTATGTACATACAGTGGTGGTCACATAATTAAAGACACCCCCTAATTGACCATATAAGATTTACATTAGGAACTACAATTACCTGAAAAAGTTATTTAATCTAGTATTATTTTTATTAAACCATACTAGACAATGTGTTCTTTAAAATGAGGGACATAAAATAGTTATATTCCTTGTTAGTTTCGACACTTGCTCTCTGTGGGAATGTAACACAAACTTTGTTTACGTACGTGTAGCTGGCCACTTAATTAAAGACAACAAGAAATGCGTTAGAATTGTTTATAAATAAAAAGAAACAGCATTGTGCTTTTCTTTGTTTTGCCGCGTAATTTCATAAATCGTTGACGCTCCATAATTATTTTAAGTATTTTTAACTTTTAAAATTAAAATTCATACGTTTAATAGTTTTTATATCAATTATTATGGTTAAAAACAAGAGTTGCGACTCGTCCACATGAAAAATTATTTTTAACTTCCATTATAATTAAACTGTTCCAAGGATATGGTTATCAATGCTATAAAACATGTCAAGATGTTCCACACGACCGAAAACGTACTCAGAAAAGCAAAACCAAGTGAAACTACTTGGCCGAAAGATTAAAAAATGGTGTTGTTGGCTAAAAAAGATCCATTTAAAGGGTCGGAACTGATACAGTTCAGAGTTGTATGGTGCAGCAGGCTTGAAGGGGGTGTCTGCAAAGACAATTAGACCGAGACTGTGTGAGGAAAACTTGCACTGAAGAGTATCTTGGAAAGTACCACTTTTGAAGAAACAAAATGTGAGGGCAAGATTTGACTTTGCTAAACAAGAATGGAAACATGTGCTGTTTTTGCATGAAACTAAGATTAATATGAATAATTCTGTCAGAAAAGAATATGTAAGACGCCATCTCAATAAGAAAATGGATCTAAGATACATTAGTAAGTAGTCATACATGGGGGTGGAAATATCAAAGTGTGGGGATATTTTTCTGGACTTGGCGTTGGACCTGTTAAAGAGACAGAAGGCAACATGGATAAATTCCAGTACAAGTATATTTTAGAGCAATCCATGCTGCCCTATGCGGAGGAAAATTTACCTTTTGTTAGGACTTTTCAACACGATAATGATCCTAAGCACACAGCAAAAGTAGTGAAATGCTTGTTAAGGAACCAATCTGTAACTATTTTGGATTGGCCCCCCTACAGTCCGAATTTAAATCCGATCGAAAACTTATGGAATCAAGAAAGAAAGAAGTCGCGGCAAAGCGGTCATCAAACGTCGACTAACTTTGCAAAGCATTTTCGAAGAATGGAACCAAATTAGTGATGCAACTTGTACAAAATTAGTTGCTTCAATGCCCAAGAGATGTAAACCGTCATTACTGCCAAAGGACATGCAACCAAATATTGAAAAGTGTAAAAATGTTTTGTAAATACGTCAGACATTTTGTGGTGGAAAAATAATCTCATTAAAATAATATTTTTTTATATTTCTTATAAGCGAGTCTTATGTCTTTAATTATATGGCCAGACCTTTGCTAGGTTAAAACTGCTAGTACTAAGGATGAACCGATTAAAATCTAACAAACCGACAAGTTTTGTCGATAAAATTTAGTTTAGCATGAGTCAACACATACCTGAATATTTTAAAATTATTTAGCAAGTTCCAATGATAGTGTAAAAAAAAATGTTGAGAGAAGTGTCTTGGGTAGTATAAAATGCTCTTAGTGTCTTTAATTATGTGACCACCACTGTATTATTAGGTAATTTTATTTATTAGTATTAGGCCTGTGTAAAAAAGTATCGATTGATACTAATGATTTGAAACAGATTTTTATATTTGTTAAACTAATCGAGGCTCAATACAGGTCAAATTGTGGATCTATTCTAGTATTCTTTGTTCTGCCTCGATGCATTCTCATTTCAGGCAATTTCATCTCCATTCGATTGCAACTTAAGGTTTCAATAAATTCGAAATATAAGACCTGTAGATTAATAAAATTGTAACGAAACACAGTTAAAAAAATTTAGTAAAACCTTCCCTTTAATTTTGAAACATAAAAGAGATGTTGCCAATTTAAAATTGAGATAGATGACGAATTGATAATATTATATTCCTGCAAATCTACATTAGCTATTGTTATTGAAAAATCATGTTGTTAAAATAACATTTACTTTGACCAATATATATGTGTATATATATTATACAAACATCTTGGAAATACCGTTTTAGCTAAAGCCATATCGAGCGGCACAAAAGCCAAGTATTCACGTCGTATCACTGTAGGTCTAGTGAAGCGAGAAGTCAATTGTTCAGTGTGTGCTGTTAGCTCTTAATACGGTTAATATGATAGCCCTACAAGTCTGATGTATTGATATAGGTACATTGGACATTTTAGTGAAATAATTACACGTGCAAATGATCAGCGTTATTGCTAAAATAAAATTAATTCTGAGAATGAGTAGGAGTTATACTAGCTATTATATTATAAGTAATTAATTTAATTTCATTTAGGCAGCAAAATTAATGATAATTGGCACCATTTGCATGAATTGTGGTGTTTGTATTATTTAAATCATTTGAAAATAAACAATGTATAAAAGTATTTTCTAGTAAAAAATCGTTACTATGATTTATTTTTCCTAAAGCTAGCGAAAAATTGACTTGGTTGAAAAATACAGCAACCCTACACCTGAACCTTACACCTAATGTAAATTGTAATATTTGCTCTCGTAATACTTCCTTTACTGTTTGCATGTTTGTAAAGCATATAACCTGTAACGGACGGTCCACAGAAGGCGCACACGGTACACTGTACTTTGAAGTAAGTAATACATACGTGAACCCAGTAAATAAAGGTAACCCGAGTATTTACTGTGGCAGTCAATGTCAATAGAATGTTCGCTTTGTAAAGTCAAGAGCAAACAAAGGTAATCCCCACGATCCGCAAATTCTCTAAAGACTCCGCGCTCCGAATTGCAAAATCGATCGACGACGAAATATTTAAATTTAATTATAATTGGATTGAAAATATAACACGACCTTTACGTGTACTTTCCATTACGTATGCTTAATAAAATTTTATTCAAAGAATTAATTTGGTTATGATAAAAATGTACATTAAATTATATTTACTTATATCACTCACAACGTGTGGTTATTAAATGTGTTTCCAAGAATATTTATCCAAAATGTTTTTAAAGGAAAATCGAAATATCTTTTAAAATATTAATTTTGTGTAGCTCATTTTAACTTGATTAAAATTTTAGCGAGGTGTTAACGAGAAAAAATTATTAATATTAACAGGATCCGAAAAATGTCTGTTTACCTGACAATTAGAGAGATAGATGTCGTGGAAGCTGGCACGATATTTATTTATTAGGCAAAAAACACCGCCTTAAATCTTAATTCCTTAATATTGGTTGGAATACTCTCCAGTACTAATTATGAATGAAATTAAAACTGATTACAATTATTTTCATTCATAATCATTGAATGGTATAAAAAAATATAATATCTTACATTTCAGTGATGATGTTATTTGTAACACAATGAGGTAATAAATAATAATACGTAATAATATTTGTTAAGCTAATTTTAAGTGCAAAGGATTTTGATTAGCCAATAAATAACTATAAGACTAAAAGTTATCCAGTGAAGACGAGGCTTAAAAAAGTGGTTTGCGACGAAATAACTTTTTTATGCTCCTTTTTTACTATCTGAGGTCGAAATTAAAAAGGTTTTTCCTGTTGGTGGAGATTTTGTCATATAGTTATGAGTGTATTAAAATTAATGGACCCCTCGGTGCTCAGCGACTTTATGACTTTATACGCAAGGTATCTCAACGGTGGCATTTATTTGCAATTTCGTTCCACGAGATTTCAGGCGAAATTTTTAGACGCAAATTGGCCCACATAAAGTAACATAACTAATAAAATCCCTCACCCGGATTTTAATAAAGTTATATTTTGTAGTAAAATTGAGGAAATTTTATAGAATAACCACAAGTTGACTTAAAATTAAATTCTTATATATGTTTATGGAAATATAAAAGAAATTTATTTTTCATTTAAGTATTATATATAAGAGCCCACGACGGCCAGACTTTCCTTTCTTTCGGAAAGTTGAAAGTTTCTCTGTATATGTCTCCTATACAGATAAGAACGACCAGCGACTATCAAGTTTGGGTTGTGGTTACTTTGGCAGGAAACAGGTAGTGAAGGTGTATAAAATAGTACCTAACTTTCATTATAGTTTAAAAGCTAAATTTTATATATGTTACTTGGGGACCTATAAAAAGACATTACCTTAAGAGCCAGACAGTTTTCATGGTTCTTTCATCTAGCCAGACACATTTAAAAAATAACTAACATATCATCAAATTCACATAACTACCTAAAAGCGTAACAAATATGAAATAACCCACTAAAAACATTAGTTAACTATAATTATTAAAAAAATAAAAGTATAATATATAAGAAATAAAGTTATTACTTATCTTTTACTTAGACTTATGTTGATGGAATTTCACGTATCCCGATGACTTTTTTATTGTGTCATCGAGATACGTGAAATTTCATCAACATAAACCCCCGTAAAAGATAAGTAATAACTTTATTACTTATATATTATACTTTTATTTTTTTAATAATTATAGTTAACTAATGTTTTAAGTGGGTTATTTCATATTTGTTACGCTTTTAGGTAGTTATGTGAATTTGATGATATGTTAGTTATTTTTTAAATGTGTCTGGCTAGATGTAAGAACCATGAAAACTGTCTGGCTCTTAAGGTAATGTCTTTTTATAGGTCCCCAAGTAACATATATAAAATTTAGCTTTTAAACTATAATGAAAGTTAGGTACTATTTTATACACCTTCACTACCTGTTTCCTGCCAAAGTAACCACAACCCAAACTTGATAGTCGCTGGTCGTTCTTATCTGTATAGGAGACATATACAGAGAAACTTTCAACTTTCCGAAAGAAAGGAAAGTCTGGCCGTCGTGGGCTCTTGATCTATTAATAATCAAGATAATATTTGGTCATTGGACTTCTATATACAGTGTGTTGCTCGGCTGACACAGTGCCTGCAATTGGGTCACCGAAACAAGGGACGCCCACTTTTACATATTACGTGGGAGCGATTTCTTCCTAGAATTGGTCTAAAAACATCGTTGATAAAAACTCTCATTACAATGTAGCTTTTATTCACCATACCTACTATTTAAAGACTTTTAAATAGCCACGAATTTAAAACACTGGGCAATTAGGCGTCTAACGAATTTAGAAGCGTTTTGTAAAGAAGATTAGTAAAATAACCAAGGTTCAAATATCACAGTTGATTTATATATATCAATGATATTATGTTTTGATCTTAAAAGTTTTTTGTTTGCTAATATTGTGAGTTAAATTCCTTCAAACAGCGTAATATGATTTTAACATTCTGCATAATAGTAGAATATATATAGCAACAGCAAGATTTCTATACCATTATAATATTTTAATGTGTAAGCTTGCTCTATTTCCATAGCGCCACTGTATAAGCATATCACTTGTACGATTTTAAGTTCATTTCCCTGGCGATCCCGCTTCGCCTTCATAAAATATTCAACAAAATATAGTGTCTTATGCTTAAAACCATATGGATATTCTATAAATATTTGTGTAGTTATATAAATAGCTAGTTAATTACTTAGTTGATGTTATTAAATCATTAATTTTCATATTAAAAAAATAAAAAAATATTTCATACGGTTAACAACACTTAATTTAGAGTCTAAATTTTAGACTCTACCTGCACATGTAGGTAACAATTCGTTGATTCTGTTTATGCTAAAACAATTCCCATGAATAATTTCCCTGGGGCTATTTTTTTCTCCTACGTCTTTCCCGTCAATAAGAACTCAATATTTTGTTTGTCTAAAAAGTTCGAAATTGGATTGGAATAACAAAATTAAAGTAGTAAGTAAAGTATCAACTAATTTATACTTCTTACAAATAATTAAATCCATTATTATTAAACGAGTTCATAAAATGCAACAACAAAGTATAATTTGTTACTTACTCTGAGTTGAATATCTAAAATAGCAAAGATTTAGCGCTACATAGTTGAAATCTTCCTGAATCGGATTAAATATTTCTCACAGCAACTCTCACCTCGTATAAATTCTAGCAGAAATCCTATACGGATACGTTCAGTGGCGGTTCCCGTGGGCCAGGTCGAATAGGGGACGTAGCACTTACCTTCATAAATCTTTTCCTCCGGCTTCCCGCAACTAACAAGCCGACACTCGGTACTTTCAACTCGTGTCGATACGAACCCCACGCAGTAAATAACAGGGAAAACTTTCATAATACCTCCCAAATAGATTAGAAAACGGGGCGTTTTAGAATATACTATATTAATTATTAATAGCGTTCCAAAGTGCTAGGTAATTTCTTGTAGTATTTTAATAATGATTAGTGACGTTCCAACGGCTTTATCCCTTCGTTTGGTTAATTTATTCTAATTGTTATATTCATTATTGAAAAAGTTTGGGAAATATAGATTGTGGGTTTATTGAGTTTTGGATTTTTATTGAATTGTTACAAATAGCCAATTTTATAATTTAGAAACAAATAAATTAGGACGCGGCCGTTTCTCATGGAGCAATTTTGTATAGATCTAAATACCAAAATACTTTTACAAAAGAAGTCAGTTAATGTCTCAACTTTCAAGAATCTTCTAAAAATGTTTTGTTAAGTTGCGGCTAATTTGATTGATATTAAGGAAATTTTGAAAGTGGTGATCAATCAATGTTCGCAAAGTTTATAAAATGCCCGTGTTGTGGATATTTAAAAATGAAAGTTGTGTCATTATCTGATAATATTATTAACAACATAATTGTGCTCTAAATTCATAATTTATAATGGTTATTGTATTTATTTTTACTTTTAACTTCTTATTAGATACTTATTACCTATACCAAACATTGCTCATAACATTAAAATTGATTTAAATCGCATAATAAAAACATAAATCCATGGACATGTTGGTTCAAATATGGTTTCGTTTATAATAAAGCACCTCTATCCGATATTTGAATATATTTTTCTTTTCCATGAATATCGGAACAAAGTAGATAGGTTATTGAGGTTAGGGATTTTGGCGAAACAACGAAGAACGGCGAAGCGATTATTCATCCATTCAAATCTTGGATGTTCCTTATAGCCTCTTTATTGTAACACACTGACAGACAAAAGGGAACATTTATGGAATCGATACATCATTTGTCTTTGTAAAGATATAAATGATAAAATAATTTCCAAAATAATATGATTTAATATCGCTTCGATAAAAACTAGGACATACGATACAAAACAATTCGACTGAAACTATCTTCAATTATTCTGAATTAATAATGAAATATTTGATTTGAAGGTACACAAGTTAAGTAGTGTACCATTACCATTTTAATCTAGGTATTAAAATAATTGTGTATTTCTATTTGTTCAACTTCATATTATTAATTAGTTCTTAAGTAGTAGTTATTGTGCTTTAATACGTAATTCATATAAAAATGAACACTAAAAGTATTTTCTTTTGTTACAGTATCGGTGGCGTAGCATCTGCGCTCTGGCCACGGGTGGACTCACATTATTATACTGGCGATTACGAATCGCCGGTGCTCCATCAGGATTCGCCGCCGCCGACAATCCAACATCGCGCGATGCTTCCTTTTTTACTAGATTTTACACCTTCACTTACCTTCCAGTTTTCAATTTTTTTCTCCTTTTATACCCATTTCAATTGAGTTTCGACTGGTCCATGGACGCCATTCCACGAATCACGTCCCTCTTCGATATCAGAAATATGTCATCGTTATTTTTCTACGCCGCAGTATCTAAAGTAACTTGGAAAATATTCACGAGTGAAATAAAGAGGCAACAAGAAAAGAAAGAAAAATTTTATAAAAAGCAGAATAAGAATAAGCAGAAATGGAATAATAACTGCAAACACTACAGTAGGGGACAAGACTGCAGAGAAAGAAAGAGCAACATGCCACATAAAGAAAACGCGTCGTCCAAAAGAGCTTTGTGTCCCTGCAATGGCTGTAAACACGCGCTCACGGAGGAGCACACAAACGTGTGTCGAGCCATTAACAACAATAATATTATGCATACCTCTTCATGTGTATGTCCGACTGTGTATGGCAAGACGAAGACTCAAAATCAAAATAAGTACCCGTATCGCAGTCCCCAAATAGCGATGCTATTATTCACGGCATTTATGGTGCTCCCATTCGTGCCAGCTAGTAATATTCTTTTCTACGTTGGCTTCGTAGTAGCTGAGCGTGTTTTGTATATTCCTAGTGTTGGTTTTTGCTTATTGCTCGGCCTGGGTGCGGGCGCTTTGACAAGAACTTGGCGGCGTAATGAATTGCGAAGCCGTATTTTTATGTTCACGTTGTTAGTGACTTTATGCGCCATGTGTGGCTCTACGCTACGAAGAAATTTAGATTGGCGTGACGAAGAAAGTTTATTTCGAAGCGCCTTACATATTAATCCGCCTAAAGGTGAGTTTTCACGTTTTTTACTTTTTTAATTTTAACTTTACAGTTGTAGCAACGTTATTTTGCAATCAATGACTTGATATTATATATTTTTACACTTTTATTAATTATATAACCAAAGCACGCCTTGTTATAAGCTAAATATTTAATGATTCTCTTTGACCTTGTTGAGAGCGCAGCGTTCATTTTGTACCTTCTTCAAAAGTTTAATCGAGACGCTCCCTTGTTACTGTTCTAAACGGAGACGTAATTAATTTGTTTGAGAGACAGCTACAAACTAGGTGTCGATGCTGCGTTAGTTCGTTAAAGTTAGAAAAGAGGTTGTCGGTGGCTACTCGGACCTGCTGAGTACTCGGGAGTTTATAATGTATTCACTGCTTCTACTCGCAGTCGGACTCTTGACCTTTCTAGGACGCTATTAAACATGCATGTATGGCGCTCCCGGGGGCCGCCTCCGGCTGTTCACATCGCAAACTTTAGTGCAAAGAGAAAAGTTTCGCCTGATAGTTCTATTTTACTTTAATTTCGGAACTTAAATTACGTCTTGGGAAGTATGTTCATTCATAAACAAACCTAATTTTAACTCTGCTTATTTAAATATTATGTACGGATGTTATGTGTTGATTAAACAATATCTACCTGTTGAATTATATGAATGTTGATTTACTAATATTATATACTTTTTTATGATAGACATAAAGAAATTGGAATAGTAAAGTTTATCGCAAGACTAAAAGCAATATTTCAAATACATTACGACACATGTGGATGGCTCTTCAATGTGTAACTATCTAAGTTCGCTGGGCTGTTAAAAGAATATGAGAGGGTTCGTAAAAAGGCTTTTCAAAGTTTTATTTTTGTATATTTGCAAGAATAACGAAACTTTCTCTTACAATAGGTGAATATAAAAGCAATTCTTCTTGGAAACATGCAAAATGTAATACAAAACTTGGCATTATTTACTATACCTACGTTGTACCAGTCTAGGCGTAGAGTTATATTTTAAGAGTTGTTTCTTCAAATTGTTCTATCGCCTGAAATACATTTTAGGAGGATCATAATTTTAACAAGGTATTTATTATTATAGAAATCAATTTAGTAGTCATTTATGTAACTTTGTAAAACGTATATTTACAATACCGATTTAATTCATTATTAAATTATATTAAGCTTTTTTATAACTGCATAAGGAATGAAACAATCAAATCTTATGAATTACTAACTTCAGCTAAAACAACATTGTTAGATAATAGAATTACATCAATGTGCATCCAAACATATGTATAGAATTCGTACGGAATACCAATAACCCATACGGGGCATAACATGGTATATTCTGTTATTCTGATCCAATTTCAGCCCTCATACGATGTTTAAGAATAATAAGTTGCTACATATTTTCATAACGCTGTAGAAATTACATTATACTCGCTAAAAGCTACTCACATTAAAATCTCTTTGTGGTATCATCTGAGCTCGCCTCTACTATCAGACTACATTACTCGCTTCGAAATCTAATATGGAATAGGAAATTAGTATTGCAATAAAAATGTCATATCTGTACCTTATAAAGGACTTGTAACTTGCTGCACAGCCTAAAATGTCATTTAAGTGGTTCCTTTTAGATATAGCAATATTGCTGAGCGAAATTTTAAATAAATTCTTATAGAAATTATTTAAATAAGATTCTAAAACAACTATTTTTAGTTTTGAATTAAGAATAAAAAAATCAATAACTCTACTTTGAACAAATATCAAATGTTTGCATTATTGATAACATCTTATGTAAACATGAATAACATTATGTAAACCTTGTGATGATAAGCCTCTATCTAAACTTTATACGCAGTCAATCATCGTTATGTCAATAGTTATTAAATTATACCCTGACATGATAGACTAGAGTAGATAATTTTTGAAACAAAAAAAAATCGCAGTCGGATGAAACCCATTAGAAAAGGAGGGGAATATGATAAAAATGTAAGGAAAAATAAATTACGGTCAATCCGAGTTCGGGAAGCGGGAGGGGGGAGCTTTTAAGAGAAAAAAATGGTTTCTCTCGATTTCCGACAAAACTACAAGTCCTATAGAAAAAAGTTCAATGGCAAAGTTGTAGGTAATTAAAAGTTCTACAACTTTTGTATTCACAATTTTTTCACATAACCTAAAAATTTAGGTGAAAAATTAAAAAAACCAAGTTTTTGGTCTTTTATTTCTATCTACTTCAAAATTTATTTTTTTTCTACGAAATTTGGTGGAAACTTACTTTATTATGTCCCAAATACACTGTAATTTATTTGATTGAAAATATTTATTTTTTCGCCTTATTTTGAATTAATACCAAAAAAACAACCTAATTTTCAATCGAAAAGTCACCCGTCAAAATATCAGCTTTTTTCAAAAACTTGGGGTGCCTTTTATTCATTAAAATCTCTACTTTTATATGATGTAAAAAAAATAAACACCACCATAGTAAATGTTCTCAGGAAATGCATAGAAACAGTCTGAAAATTAGCTTTTACCAAATCAGGCACACTTCTCGAACTACCTGAAATGTTTTTATCGACATCATTTTGCTTTTGAATATGCTGTAAAATATTAAACTTAGAACAGATAATTATCTTTCTTTTGAAATATTACCGAAAAGCCGATACAAGAGAAGATATAGAGTTCAAGAAGTGTGCCTGATTTAGTAAAAGCTCATTATCACACTGTTTGTATGCATTTCCTGAGAACATTTACTATAGTGGTGTTTATTTTTTTTACACCATATAAAAGTAGAGATTTCAATTAATAAAAGGCACCCCAAGTTTTTGAAAAAAGCTGATATTTTGACGGGTGACTTTTCGATTGAAAATTAGGTTGTTTTTTTGGTATTAATTCAAAATAAGGCGAAAAAATAAATATTTTCAATCAAATAAATTACAGTGTATTTGGGACATAATAAAATAAGTTTCCACCAAGTTTCGTAGAAAAAAAATAAATTTTGAAGTAGATAGAAATAAAAGACCAAAAACTTGGTTTCTTGAATTTTTCACCTAAATTTTTAGGTTATGTGAAAAAATTGTGAATACAAAAGTTGTAGAACTTTTAATTACCTACAACTTTGCCATTGAACTTTTTTCTATAGGACTTGTAGTTTTGTCGGAAATCGAGAGAAACCATTTTTTTCTCTTAAAAGCTCCCCCCTCCCGCTTCCCGAACTCAGATTGACCGTAATTTATTTTTCCTTACATTTTTATCATATTACCCTCCTTTTCTAATGGGTTTCATCCGACTGCGATTTTTTTTATCTTTTCATTATTTTCAAAGGCTTCTACCCCAGTCTATGACGATCCATTATAATTACATTTCAATTTAGGTAATTGCTAAGATAGCATTAGTTATGTTCAATACATAAAAGTTTGTATGCCGTTGAATAAATCATAAGACATCGACAGCTTTTCCAATAATTATGTTTCATAAGTTGTACGATAAGTGTGTTAATTTTTGGTGAAAGAAACATAGAACTATCGAAATTAGTTTTGTAAAGTTAATAAAGTTCGAAAAGTAGTTAAATTGGGAAAGAGAAATCGTGTATCGTGATAAAATTGGACATATTATAGTCGGTGGCATTTAAAATTCTAAATGTATTGGAATTATTTATGCCTCGGTGCTTTTAATCGTTTAAATTCAAATTGCTCTCCGGCTCTAAGATAAACGGGGTTGTATGAAAATTCTTTTAGCTTCCACTAAAGGCTAACTGAATCCAATTTATCTGAGCGGGTATTCGAAACAAGCCAATCACAGGCGTTCTCCCACTTACGATTTTGCTAGGACAAAATTGCGATCTAATCAGACGAGCCTCAGGCTCTATCGAGTACACCTTTTGCAGTGATAACAGAACCATTGAACAGGTAAATCTGTGATATTCGTATTTTACTAAGTCTGCTTAATTGGAAATTGGTATTCAATAGAATGGGAGTGACGATATTGTAAAGATTGATTTTACGATTACATAATTAAAACATTTTAATGAAGTTTACTAGATGATTAACATTTTTCTGTCGATGAAAATTATTAATATTGAATTTAGTGAAGTAAATCAAGCTTTCTCAGATATAAATAATAATAATTAAAATATTGACTCTATATTAAAACATAAATCGATTAGTCTTTCATGGCTCATATGTAAATTTATAATGCAAAAGCTGTGGCAATATTAAGATTACTAATTCCTTCCATAAGAACCTACTTCACTTTAAAGTCTTCAACCAAGTATAGCAGTCGCT
The DNA here is from genome assembly GCF_061535395.1 of Colias eurytheme. Lineage (NCBI taxonomy): Eukaryota > Metazoa > Arthropoda > Insecta > Lepidoptera > Pieridae > Colias > Colias eurytheme. Next base: position 6,315,469 of record NC_142983.1, read on the forward strand.
TGTTGCACTGACGTTTTAATTTACAGCACATTTTTTACAATTTTTTACTTGATATTTCAGTATTATTCTGAATGAACTTCATCCCCAAGCCGTCCGTAGCATGTTAATAAACACTTATAATTGTATAAGAGGCGCTTCGTCACGTCGCCAGATGATACTTCAAAGAACCTACATCGTTTAAGGGCTTTCAAATCCACAATTAGCAAAAAAGTGCAAATATTTCTCACAAGCTTGCATTAACGTTTTTCATATGAAGTTTTCAAACGATATTTAAATATCGTGTGTGAATGAGCGGTATTAATTTGTACCTACAAATATAAATTTTGTTACAGCAAGTAACTAGGATTGTACAAAAATCAATTTAAAACGTTTCAATAGACGTTCCTTTCAATTAACCGAAATTGGATAATAGTTTTATTTTCAATAGGCCCCGAGTTACAAAAGGTAGAGTCACAAAAAGCGATTTATATTTAGTTCTTTTATGTTTTCTTTTACAAATCAATGTGTTTATTGGTTTTCTTTTTAAGAATTTTCGGTAATTAATAAAATATTCTTTGATTGAGTCAAATTGATAAACTTTTATTGAAAAATACCTTTTAAAGTTATTTACATGCTTTCACAATTTTAGTTAAATTTGTAAAATTGAACGGTTTCCCTTTACAAATTTAAGAAAACTTAAAGTATAAAATAAAATAAACGAATTCTTAAATATGTTTATCTTCTACGATACATAGAAAATCATATTAAAATCAGTGGCTAAAACTATCACATTATAAAATATGTAATAATAAAAACCATTTATTAATAAAAATTGTGTACATTCCAATATTACCTAAAAGCAACAATTTTTGCCATAAATCTAAATTATATTTCTACATTAAGCCACCATATAAATACTTAATCCGGTATTATTAGATTTAATCACATAGTTCAACTGTTCGACAACAAAGGCTCGAAAACTTGCGATATAGTAATGTGTTAAGTTGGAGATAATATCAGAAAAGAGCCTTATCAAATCCATCGCATGGCTCTCAGTGACTTTCTAAAGATTAACATTGTAACGGAGTAGGCTGTCACTAATACGCATGAAGACTTATTATATTACGTTATGAGGACATTAACTCTGGAAATTAAAATGTCTTATTGAAATATCAATGGAAATTAATAAATTTCTTACCTCAAAGTTCTATGTTCATAAGATTATGTATGTATGTCCATAATACAATAGAAAATATATCTACCTATAGCAATATTTATAGCTTTACATCGAATGTGAAATGAACAACTTTTAATTGTGTTATAAGATGTAACAAACAAAATATATTTGAAAGCGCCTAAGGGTATCAAGCGTCTCATGTTATAACGAATGAAAACGTATAGAAAATATAACATAGACCGAGATTTAAATTGCCATGAATATTTGGCGAATTCGAAGAAAGATAACATAAAACTTTAAATATCACATGTTTTCATCAAATAATACAATTCCGAGAAAAGACAAAAAAAGTAAAACGATGAACAGTAACATTAACGACGAAATGCTCAAGTTGATATACGTTTAAAATAAAGCTGCCGTACAATAGTAGGTACACATGTTACACTCCCACCTATTCTATGAAATTTATCTCACCAGAATATATTTTATGTCACAAGTTGACCTAAAAGTCGGTAGTTTTGTACTCAGTGACGTGATAAATGTGATGGCATCGAATCGGTGCGGCAATAAGCGCGTCTATTCAAGCCCTCAACCCGAGCGTGTGGTTTTCAGAGGTCGATAAACGTATGTGCAGATATAAACTTATCACGTAATTTAAACTATTGTTTTATACAAAACTTGAATAAGAAAATATCCGTTCATTTTATTATATTAAGGCACAAAGCTGAAGATAATAAATCCGCAGTTGCAGAGAAATTGAGAAGGATCGGTTTCTGGTTTGGGTATAGAGGAATATTGTTACCTTTGATATTGTTTTGATGTAGATCTTCCGAGGGTATTCCATTCATTGATCTTGTTGTTGTAGCTTTGTGCATAGCAAAACTTGAACAAAGTTTACATACTAAGAAAGTTCTCGATAATTCTAAAAGTATTCTTCATTTTCTGTAATGCAATATTTTTCTGATTTGAACGTTTCGCAATACACACGTAAGTCGATGTGATAGGTATTGTGCAATATCGTAATTTACACTATTTCACAATGTACATCGTAATACATACTTAAATTTATATTTTAAAGCGTTATTTATACCTATTATGTAATAGTTATTACTCATTGAAATTTCAGATGGACGTATATATTATAATAACCAACTATTTAACATGACCACTACTCGATGTCGACGGCATGTCATTTAAATAATTTATCGACTTAATGATATTCAGTCCCTAATAGTTTTCTTAATAGACGGTAGATTCGGGAATGTTCAGTGAATTTCGGGAGTAGAAGTTTAACGAAATCCTAGTTCATGAATAGGGATCAAGCGGAGATCGGTTTGGCGTTTGATATCAGATCATGGGAGCCATCAGATTAGCGCGCAGGCGGCCTCTATCCGATGTTTGTGTAATGAATTTGCATTGACGTCCTTATTAACTGGCTCGTGTTGGGGGTTTACGCTGCATTTTCATTCGCTTGTTTGTGGAAATTGATTCATTATAAACGTTGCCAGCTTTTCAGTGTTATGTGTATATTTAATCAGCGCGCTGTAATACGATATTTTACGGTTGAGGTAATGATTGTTTTCTCGTATCTTATAATTGGCTTCCAAATGCCGAATTTAATTTGAATACACATTTGATTTGCGCGTTATTTGATATATCTAAAATGGGAATAGTTTTTATGAAGCGTAGAACAATTACGTTCATTTTATAGGTATAATATCGCATGTAAGTTAACAACTTCAAATTATATATAACCTGAGGTGGCTTTATGGTAAAGTTAACAATCTTCCCACCGCATCTACATATTTAGACATACCTCTGTTTAACTACGCCCGGGTACTGCTTAACCATCACGCAGGTGCGTCTTTAATTAGTTTATATTTGATTAGGTAGTTAGCTATCTTCTCTACCATTACTAAGCAATGTGTACCTAACATTAGAACGAGTAATCAAATTCACATACTAATAAGATGTTGGTTATGTATTACATGGTTGATGATTTAATGAGATTTTCATTCAGCGTGGGTATTTAATAAAATAGATTTTCCTAAAGTATTGGTAATTTTTACACTAAAAATATTTTCACAACTGACTTAGGTATAATTCCATAGAATAATACAAACACTATAAGGCATGCAATATACAATGATTTTGTATAAAGTAAATTACCGATAAATGCAAAATTTGTAATAATAAATGCACCATAGACGTAAATTTATTTAATGTTCATGTTTACTGAAAAAATTACGTAATATTATAATTTGCTCGCTTTGACTCTGATCCAAAACCATTAATTGGCGTTCATTAGCAGGAAATTTGTTTGGTTTTAATCGTCTATTTGATATTTCCATTTCATGTCAATCATGAATGTGAAATGCAGTGCAAACTGCTGCCACGGAAGCAAGCTTTGTGGCTTGCAGAAAGTGCGCTACAATATCTATTATATTTAGAACTTTACTTTGAGGTTTATGCATACGTATTTTGTTTCGCAATAAATTCTGGTCTTAATTCAAAATGTATATCAAAATTTCAAATAGAATAATAAAATGAATAAAATAATCAAAATTGTATTAATAACTTTTTAATGCAAACAAGGCTACTTCTCAAATGGTTTTTGAGGCGTTGAATTTTTATATACATTTTCATTTACACTAGTGTTTAGAAATATGTAACTGTTAGCACATGAAAAAAAGTATCTCTTTTTGTTTAGCTTACGGGAATCTGGGCAGCGTTTTGTCTACACAGGGAAGAATTGCAGAGGCTGAGGCTGCGTTTGAAAGAGCACTGAAATATAGACCAAATATGGCCGATGTTCATTATAACTTGTGAGTACCATTTTTTGCATTATGTTCGAGGTAGTACGTACATTGTGACTTTTATTATCATACAAAAGTAAAATAAACAAGAATTTCTTGTAATCTTTTTTCTTTACATCCGTAGAAGCCTATCAATGTCTTTTGAAAGTCCTTTATTTCGTCTTTGAAAGGAAATCTTTTAAATACTGCGACCTATTATAAGTTGTATTACATTGGCTTCCTTATTCTGCAAAAAACTTCGACAATTTATAACTCCGTGGAACAAATAAAAGCAAAATTAAAAGAAATGAAAGGGTGTTTTGGTAAATTCAAAATATTGTAATTGAGATAACAAAAGTTTAATAATACATTCAAAAAGGTTTCTAAGTTCACTCCAAGGGAAGACGAAAATAATGTTCTTTGTACCTTCCTCGGGGGATTGAAAGGTAAAGGTTCGACCCTTATTAGGGACACCGAAAAATATCGTAAAACATAGATACTGTAATCTTTATTGAGATAAAATATGTATATACCTAATGTAAAAATTCGCAAGCACAGTGATGAGAGCAATTATAATTTAATAGGAGGGCGAATAGTACAAAAAAAATTGATAAAGTTTTACAATACCTATAACATAACTTAATATTATTTGATTTGCTAGATATACCAATACCTGTATAGATAGGTAGATCTAAACTTTGACAACATGATATTTGTACACGTTTTCATATGATGTGATAACATTTAGTATATAACGATTATATATAACGACTAAAAGTACATTTCGTAAATGGATTTTATTTAAATTTTTAAACAAAACAAAAAAGGAAATCGTAAAAGGGCATCAGCGCGTGTTTTCGTTGGCATCGGTGTAAAGAGAATTTTAAATTAACTTCCATAAGTAAACATGTACCATATGTAAGGTACCTATGAATGTAAGTACTTAAAATAACATACGCCATTAGAATTCGAGTTTAATCCGATTACAAGTAAAATAAAAATTATTTTAAACCATTCATTTGTTTTGTTTGCGAAATAAACGTTAAAACAAATTTGAACAATATAATAATAGATCGGCATTTCTACATTGCGACACAAAATCAATAGGCACACAACACAGGCTGTCCCATTAATTCACTGAAGCTTCGAATACTTGAATTAATCGGGTACGCTCCTCTCGACTCCACCACCTAAGCGTCGGGTTTCCGTGCAGTTTCACAAATTAACGTCAAGCCATACAGCATAATTACTGAAAGCTCGGCCTAAACTTTTTCTTTCACAATAATTTGGGTTCCCTTTGATGCCGACTCGAGTCGAAAATTGAATTGTAAGATCTCTTCAGGTCAAAGGAGAAATATTTTGTTTTAGCGTTTTATTATTTATTATGTAGGGGCACAATTGGCGTTTATTGGTCGATGAAGGAATGATATTTGTTAGCTTTTTCCATTATTCTTTCTTGGTATATTCTGAACGAGGTTAAGAAAATGAAAATGTTTTGGCTGAGCGACTAAATATGCCATCTTGCGTCTTATTTAAAATGTTAATATTATGCCGCTACGTAGAAGCTCGCGTCTGACATGGATGTGGGTAGATTGACAATTTAGGCCACATTAGTCAGCGTGATTTATTGTATGCTAGCGCTCACCGCATGTTATGTATGCGAAATGTATATTTTAATAGAGTTTCAGAAAAGCGTTTATTTAATATGGGTTTGGAAAATCCTTTACTAAATTACGTTTACATGAAATCACGAAACCGCTATTAAACATTTGTATTATTTTGTGACAACTGTTTAAATGTGATGTTTAGTAAATATGCTAATCGAGAATTACAATTTATTGAAAAGAAAAGAAAATTGTATTAGATTTTATGACTCTGTAAGTCTACAATCATTAAAACTATGCCTATAATTAACTTATGTCTACACTACACAAATAAACTAGACTTGATCATATCATCGCGATGTGTTGTAGGTGTAGAATTATAAGAGGTATTATTTCATCGTTAAAACATCTTTGAGAGATTACTATATTTTGAATACACAAAAGACCATAAATATCCTCCATAAAGTAGAATCGTTAGCGAGAGATCATTTTTAACGACTGAATTACAAATGCAATACTATTGTATTATGTAGATATTTGTTTAAAATAAACAAGTGCATGATAACAAATTCATGACGACACAGCACTCTATTTCGTCGATCTTATTACGTACTGTTGTAATAAATTTGCGCCTTCAATAATCTGTGGTCACTTTTTATGTAATGGCAACATTTTGTTTTGTACTTCCTCTTCTCTGCGGACATTGCTCGTGTAACACGTATATTTTTCATCTTAATAAAGTTTTTCTTGTAAAACGTGCACTTGGGTTTTTATTGACTATACCAACAAGATAACAACACGTACAAATAATATTGTATCAGCCACAGACTTAGCTTATTTGATATTCAGTTCTCGCACAAACCTAACAAATAGATGGGTGTAAGTAATGCCGATATACATGTATCAAACTCAAACTCAAACATTTATTTATTCAATTAGACTACTTTTAGTAGCACTTTCGAATCGTCATTACATATGTATTTTTAACATTTACCACCGATTCGGAAAGCAGTATCTATGGAGAAGAACCGGCAAGAAACTCCATAGTTGCTCTTTTGAAATCATATTGTCAATATTACATAATCTGTAACTTAAATCTAACTACATAATATATCATAATATGCCAAAGAACTGTCCTGTGGTTCTTACGCGACAACCCTCCATGGATTTTCATCTTCCATATATTCCTTAATGCTATAATAGGCTCTCTGAACTAATATATTTTTTACATAAGTTTTAAATTTAGCACTACCAAACTCTTTAATATTATGAGGAATTCTATTGTAAAAGCGTATACCTTGACCCATAAATGAATTTTTAACTTTAGCTAATCGGAAAAATGGCATTTCAATTCTATTTCTGTTCCTTGTGCCATAACAGTGTCTATCTCCTACTCTTGTGTGTACGTCGGCATTTTTGTGTACATGCAAAATATTATTAAATATATACTGTGATGGTACAGTAAGGATACCAGTATTCTTAAAGAGATCTCTTAGTGAGTCCCGAGCACGTAAATTATATATAGAGCGAATGGCTCTTTTCTGTAAGATAAATATAGTTTCTATATCTGCTGCCCTGCCCCATAGTAGAATTCCATAGGACATAATACTATGAAAGTAGCTGAAATAAACCAATCTAGCTGTATCTTCATCGGTGAGATGCCTTACCTTTCGGACTGCATATGCTGCTGAACTGAGCTTACCTGCAGCGGTGTTGACATGGGCTCCCCACTGTAGTTTCTCGTCCAATGTTAACCCAAGAAATACAGTCGATTCTGTAGGGTGTAATACCTCCCCGTTCAAGGTAATATTTCTGCTCAACTTTTTAACGTTAGGTAGTAAAAATTCAACACAAGTTGTTTTTTTGGCATTTAATAATAAATTATTAGCAGTAAACCAGTCGGATATGTGTAAAAGAGTACTGTTCACTTCGTCAACATTTGGGTCATGCCTATCCACATTGAATATTAATGAGGTATCATCTGCAAACAGAACTATTTCACACCTATCCTGTAAATAATAAGGTAGATCATTGATATATACCAAGAACAAGAAGGGTCCTAAAATAGATCCTTGTGGAACACCAATGTTAATTGACGCACCGCTAGAACGTTCTCCATTAACAACTACAGTTTGTATCCTATCATGCAGGTATGAGGCTATGAGGTTCTGAGCTTGTCCTTTAATCCCATAGTGATTAAGTTTACGCAATAATGTACAATGTTCAACGCAGTCAAATGCCTTGGAGAGGTCACAAAATATCCCCAAAGCATTTTTTGAGTTTTCCCATGCCTTATATATATGTGTTAGTAGTGCAACTCCAGCATCTGTGGTTGAGCGCCCCTTTGTGAAACCAAACTGTTTGGTGTGCAGCAAATTATTAGAAGCAAAGTGACTAGTCAATTGGTTTAATATTAACTTTTTGAATACCTTACTTAATGTTGGTAAAATCGAGATAGGTCTATAGTTGTTACAGTCTTCTTGATCGCCTTTCTTAAATAGAGGTATAACTTTACTAAGCTTTAGTAAATTAGGAAATGTACCATAGTCACAACACTTATTAAATATGAAAGCTAAATTGTTTGCAATATTTTCTATTATATTATTAACTAAATTTACGGACATTCCCCAAAGATCACAAGTGTTTTTTAAATTAAGTGTCTTAAATGCTGTAACAATATCATTAGCAGTTACGTGACGCAATTGAAATAATGTACTGCACCCCGCAACATGGTCCCTCAAAAAGGTCTCTGCAAGTACTGAAGACGAGTTTAAATTATTAGAAATGCTAGCAGGGACACTACTAAAGAAATCTTCAAAAGCAAGCGCAACATCAGCATTTTTGTCAATAACCATGCCATTATGTACAAGTTTTATGGTATTACTTGATTTGCTTTTACCCATTTCAATTATCATGTCACTTATACCTTATATAACCTGCTTTCTGCATGAACACGATAACAGACCGCGTTTCAAACACGATGGAGTTTGAAATCTCTACCATCTTATTCTATTAAGGTCATGTAACGCGCATGCTCTGATATTATCTTTAATAACATGCGCTCGGTATAATCGAGTGAAGGGGAGACAATTACAAATACGGGAGTTGAGGCGTTTTATTACTTATTGGTTTTTCGCCCCTGATTTCGTGTTCATTAGAAATTCAAATATGCGAATATATTACACGTTTCAACATGTAAGTTAACCAAGTTTGTTTTATCACATTTAGAGGATAAATAGCTTTATTTTGATTGATAACATAATGAGGCTCAGCATGTCGAGTTTGTTTTGATAATTAAAACAAAAGGTTTTAATGCTCCGTTATTGTACCGTATAAAACATATCTACGTTTATTTAACAACAATAGTTTCTTATCAAACTATGTATTGAATTTTGATTGAATAAACGTATTGGTAGTCAATTACACATATTTCATTCGATTTCGCACTAGAACAATTAATGCCAGGGTACGGAAGAGACGGGCCCTCGCTAGGGGGTAGCATTTCCCCAAAGACTTTAGTCGACCTGTAACTGTTGGCCACAGTTACTAGTTACGAACGTGAATTTAAGCTAATGTAATTACGTCATGTTTATAAAATACAGGGGGATGTAAAGTACTTAGTGTTATTAACGAAAAAATGTAATGAATGTTAATTAACACCACCAGTATTTAAAAACATTTTGTTTCACTAGAACCATTACATCTAAAATCAGAAAAAAAAAAGAGATAATACGAACTATTTTCTTTATTTACCATACTTATAAATATTAATGGATTAATATGTTATGTCGTAAAAAATTATGACTATCTTTTATATGTGGCATTCCAATTTGAATGTTTGCTTTTTAGGGTCGAAGGAAAAGCGAATATGAAGTAGTTGCTTCAGGTACGCCACGTCTAAATATGAACTGAAAGCAAACATACGATTTAAAAATCCTCACTTTGCCTCGGATAAAGTTTTCAAGTATTTTTTTGCGCGGGTAAGTTGGTGTCGACTCGTTGATGAGTTATTGTTACCTACATAAGAATTTTATTAACGTTGTTACAGCGTACGAATTGCTATCTGAATATTTATGTTTCAATTTTAATGTTCGCGTATCAGTAATTCTTATAGATTCTGTGTATTTATGAGTGCAATGCTGAATTGATGATACATATTTTTTTTATTACCCCTATTCGTCATTACGGAACTTTCATTGCATTGTACTGGTCATAGAGAGAAGGAGAATAAAAACTCTTGTGGTTGAAAAATTATAGCGTTAATTGTTCTCATGCATCGGAATTTTAATAATTCCGTTTTTTTATCTTGGATTTCATGGCGTTCTGTTTGCAAAGCTCACAAAAGCTCACGTGCATTTTCCGTGACTGGTATTCCAGGTTGGACTAAATTGGCCTACAGTTCATTTCGGCAACCCGAAAAAATATTCAATAACATTGGTGTCTGATTAAATGCGAATTATTGTTATCATGACAAGATATTTGTAAAAAATATTGAAGCGAAAATTATGAAGAATAATATCATGAAATTTCAATATTTCTAAGATACTAACAAGTTCTGAAACATTCTTCAACATCCAATTTCAATTAATTTGTTTTTCCAATGCATTAATAACTATTTAAAACAAATAACAATATTATCGCTATTGGGTAGGTATTGAGAAAACATGCTCTTATTAAATAGAATATTCATTTTTCTCTGAAATACAAGAATAATAAGAGCATTAAATTATTTAGGTGCAAAGCTGATTTCAATTGTAGCGACGCAATCACTCGAGCACGTATTGCTATCCAATTTATTGCTGAGCACCTTCATGAGTTATATTAAATTGTTATATTTATAGAATCTTCTAAAAAAATATGCTCAATATTAATACATGTTTATTCGCCCTAAATGTAAGTATTTTGTTGTATTGCTATGTTTAGATTGTGATTATTACATTGAGATAATATTACTACGTATGGAGGAGACACCACGAACAAAATCTGTGCGCCATGTTTTTGTTCTAACTAAGTTTTAAAAATTATTATCTAGTTAGGTACTTACCGATGAAAGTTATTCCTTTGCACTTTTCCGTATTATTTGTATTATTTGTGCAATATCGTAACACACAGGAAGGCATATTTGATGCGTTTCACTTTAAAACAAATAAAAAATGAGCGTGCAGTTACGCCATATGGCGTATGTTGAGCGGAACATAAGTGATGATATGTATATCTCAATGGATTATTATAATATTTTGATTTCTTATCGTGCGAGGTTTATATTTAGGAAAATGTATTTGTAGATTTATAGGCCGTTTCATTAATAGTTTACCAAAGTATTAATACGATACATTATGAGATAATGTTAAAATTAACTGAAGATTAGTTTCTCTACCAAGCTCCAATCAAGTTAAGAACTAGTATTTTAACATAAACTCAAATAAAAATTCTTAGTGTAAATTAAACCTTCCTTCCTCAAAGCTATATTTAAATCAAAGCGACTAAAATACACCTAATTCAAAGCGACTTACCAAAATCGATATCTAATATTCAAGAGACGGAACTAAAAATAATAGGAAGCCCGTTTCGCTCGCAGCAAAGGGTTCCTGGAATATGAATTTAATACTACGATTGTACAGCAAATATTAGAATATTTCTAGCTCATAAATCGCGCTTACGATACTATCTGCGCTGTAGGTGCTAAATGGTGTGTTAAAATCCATTTCCACCAATGCAAATCCGAATTCACTTCACACCGCTTCCATTACGGCGAAATGGAAGCAATGTGGGATACACACGTAGAAGTGAACCAAGGCGGGCGTTCTGGGATAACATAGCGTGTCTCTTAGATAAGGCGTAGATTAAGCTCATGTTTGCACACACACATATTTAACATTCCCGACAGCTAGACTTGCGACAACACTTGCGAGGTATTTTGCATATCGCCTGTTTGCGAAACAATTTGGTTTTGAACACATTTGCCAGTGGAAGTTAATACGGTTATTTACGTATCTGCTGGCTTACTAGCGCTGTTTACACTTTTTTGTTACTCTATTTTATAAAGCAGGAATGAATAATACTTGAGCGAATATCGAATGCTCAAGTTTATTTTATATTTTGTTGTACATAATATGATATTTCCATAATGTTTCTTTTGACTTTCGTTATCGCAAATATTCATTCTCCAGATTAATCAATTTATGCATAGTTTTCGATATTTTTTTATTATTCAATTTTTTATGTTTTATTTTTATATCAAGTAGGAAAAAAGGATCGTCGACGTATACGTCAAATAATAACTATTATAAATGAGGTGGATAATAATATTGATTATAAAGCCCTCATAAAAACGTAGAATTCATATTAAAAATGTAGTAGATGTTGTTTTCAGTAACATGCAAGAACCACCAAGAACTATCATAAATTAATTGTCAAGAGGTTGTCTATTTGTTCGTGCTTGATATATTTATTGTATTATTATCATCATATTTATTACTAGAGGTCCGCCCCGGCTTCGGATTTCATGCTAATTGGTTCAGTAGTTTAGGCGTGATTGAGTAACAGACAGACAGAGTTACTTTCACATTTATAATATTAGTATGGATTAGGTATCTATACCTGTGTCATAAATTAAACATTTCGGCTGTAAATTCGTGAACAAATTCGAGAACTATTAATAAAAATACACCTTCAATATGTAACTTGACACATTAGTAAACAAAAACAGCGAACCGAGTTTTCCCAACGGAAAAAAGAAATAAAACAGCACCTTACATTATTTCTATAATTTCTAGCTTTTATCTAAATTACTAAGGTTGGAAAGAAATAATTAAGGACGCCCACGTCAATAATACGGTGAAATGGTATAAATTTTCATGTCATTAAGTTTAGGTCGAATCAAACATGTTTTTGGTCGCAATAAAGCGGCTTTCGAGAAGGTTGTCTTTACAAAATGACGCTCTAAAAATCAATTTCGACGGAACTTTTGTTACCCATCCTTATTTAATAGAACCGTCTCACGTATATATTTTTAAATTACATACTTATTGGTCTGCTTAATTTGTAGGTGATAAATATGTGTATGTTTATATAATAAATATCTGATATTTTAAGCGTTATTTGCTTGAATGAAGCATTTGTCTTAATCTTAATATTTTATTTACATTTACACATAAGTAGAATCTCGGGTCTGAAATAAGTTTGTACCTATCTTCTCTTAGCTATTTCCAAGCTATTTCTATACAAATATGCCACATTCAATAAATATGATCATTATATTTATTTATTACACTTTATTGTAATACAATCAATAAACAATAAGAAATAATAAAATATATATATATGGTTCTAGAAAGATGTAGTACAATTGGCGGCCTTATCACTAAGCAGTGATCTCTGCCAGGCAACATTATATTTATCTATTAATCCCAAATGTGTATTAACTCAAACACGCATTTGGGATTAATAGGGTACCGAGTTCAATTTATGGTTTTAATTAATAAGACAATTATCTGAGTCTATAATATATATTTTTTTATCAGAAAATAAAACTAAACTAAAGAATAGAACTAAGTTTTAAGAAACTTGCTTATGTGATAGTGCTTTGTTGAAATAATTCTATGCCAATTAAATTTATTTCATATTCATATTAAGTAATTTGCATTTGTTGAGCTAATATATTATCCAGAAACAATGCATACTAAATCAGGATAGGTATCCGCGGGACCGTCAAATGACTTTATATTATTCAAATGTACAGGGAATATTACAAACTATGATTGTGTTAATGTGGGACATAATTTGAGTGTGCAGGTAAACATTAATTCAATTTACGATTTGTCACCTCGGCTGAATCGTGGAATGTCGCAATCGCGTGACAAGGCTGCGCCTGGCGGAAGCTTCGTGAGCTTTCACTGCATAAATTACTTTCAATTGATCCGAGCGCCTGTATTCAAACATACCGCATCAAACAAATATTACAGCGACGCCATTAATATCGCTGAGAACTTTGTTATTGCGGTTTGAGGCAGACTTTTGATCGCTAGTTCACTACTTTGTATCAAATTGTATTGCTCTACGTTCAATCATTTTAAGTTGTAAGTAAGGCTGACTTCAAAGCCAGATGAAATTGATATTGTATACTGCTTTGCAGCGTTTATATTATTTTTAAAGTATTTTAACGCCAGTGCTGAATCTTAAGTTACAAAGACCTTCGATTCCAATTGTTTTTTGTCAACATTTGGTAGTAGATGTTTTTTATTTACTGGTTGATATCGGAGAGTGAAAATGATTTTTTACTACAATAACGAAGTAGACTTTGAATTCGTAAAATTTATAGATAAATAAGTATTTATTTTACATAATATTTTGTAACAAAATATAATATAAAATTCGCTCTCAGCTTGTTATAGCTATTTATTTATATCTACTTTACAAGTAGAGGTCGAAATATGTAAAAATAAAATGCGTGGTAATTTCATGCTAGATATTTTCATGGGACAAAATTCCATTGCCGTTTTTATACAAAAATAAATAAATGGATTGTCGTGTTTATAATTAAATGGCTTTTAAGTGCGGAGTATAAACATGTAAACGCTTTTAAGCTTTAGTTAATTTTGTTGGGTGTCAGCTTATCCAAAGCTATTATCTTATAAACACACGTTACCTTTATATTGAAATTAATTGAATATTTCACAATGTGTATTGTGTATGGCATTTTTCCATTTAAGTTTACAAGTCCCTTCATTTTTGAAGATATTTTATAGTTTATACATATAGGACATGTGAAACTTCTCAGTGTTGATCTATTTTAATAAACACAATTAATATTATGAGGTTGTGAATATTTATTAGAAAGTTTTTTTAAAGCATGTAGGTATATTAAACATATTAAAATTGATGAATACCTACTAGTTGGAAGCTTACGAGTTAGGCCATCTCCATGTAATTTCGCCGATGCTAGCTAGTAGGCCGTTCCCGCACGTGCCTCGCCGCG